>NW_020675863.1:0-7405 GCF_002925995.2 Terrapene triunguis
GCCAACTGCCAAATGTTCAAAAATAATAAGAATATATATATATTGCATTTGGGGTTCTGGCTATTTCTATTTTCTGAGCCTTTAAGAGTCACATTTTCAAGCCTTTGTATAAAACCATGAGAGCTAGAAATTACTTTTATAAATGAAAGCTGAGAGTCTCGCACAATCACATGACTCCTGGAGCTGGGGCTTTACCAAAAACATCAACTAACATGACTCACAAGTATCAGACTTGGCAATATTCAGAAAGATAAAATGAAAATGAACTCCCCATTTAAAGTAAATGTGAAACATGAAACTAATAAAAATAAACAGAAAGTGAGGAGAAAAAGGGAGGTTGTTTTCTGCTTATTGTTGCAAATTCAGTGCAAGGGGAAGATTGAAATGGCAAAATAAGACATTGCTATTTGCATAATAAAGTGTGGAGTTGAATTCTTAATCATTGCAATTAATGGAGACAATTATAAGTGTGGATAAAATTGCTTAATTCTGAAGAAAATTATATAGTTTGTGCATTATAGAGTATATATAAATTGCATTGCATATAGTACAATGACTTGGAGGGATTCATGTCCTTGAAGGGATACTGGTTTCCTGTACTCTATTTGGGTATGTCTACACTACGGGATTACTCCAAATTTAAATCATTTAATTTTTGGCAACCGATTGTATGAAGTCGAGTGCATGCGGCCACACTAAGCACATTAATTCGGCGGTGTGCGTCTATATACCGAGGCTAGCGTCGACTTCCGGAATGTTGCGCTGTGGGTAGCTATCCCATAGCTATCCCAGAGTTCCTGCAGTCTCCCCCGACCATTGGAATTTTGGGTTGAGATCCCAATGCCTGATGGGGCAAAAAACATTGTCACTGGTGGTTCTGGGTACAGCCTGACTCCTCCCTCCGTGAAAGCAACCGCAGACAACCGTTTTGCGCCTTTTTTCCTGGGTGAACTGTGCAGACGCCGTACCACGGCAAGCATGGAGCCCGCTCAGCTCAAGACAGCAGTCATGAACATTGTAAACACTTCACACATTATCGTGCAGTCTATGCTGAACCAGGACCTGAAAAAACAGGCGAGGAGGAGGCGGCTACGGCAGCGCATCGACGAGAGTGATGAGGACATGGACACAGAATTCTCTCAAACCGTGGGCTTTGGAGATCATGCTGTTAATGGGGCAGGTTATAGCCATGGAATGCCGATTCTGGGCCCGGGAAACAAGCACAGACTGGTGGGACCGCATAGTGTTGCAGGTGTGGGACGATTCGCAGTGGCTGCGAAACTTTCGCATGTTTCATGGAACTTTGTGACTTGCTTTCCCCTGACCTGAAGTGCCAGAATACCAAGATGAGAGCAGCCCTCACAGTTGAGAAGCGAGTGGTGATAGCCCTGTGGAAGCTTGCAACGCCAGACAGCTACTGGTCAGTCGGGAATCAATTTGGAGTGGGCAAATCTACTGTGGGGGCTGCTGTGATGCAAGTAGCCAAAGCAATCACTGAGCTGCTGCTACCAAAAGTAGTGACTCTGGGAAATGTGCAGGTCATAGTGGATGGCTTTGCTGCAATGGGATTCCCTAAATGTGGTGGGGCGATAGATGGAACCCATATCCCTATCTTGGCACCGGAGCACTAGGGCAGCCAGTACATAAACTGCAAGGGGTACTTTTCAATGGTGCTGCAAACACTGGTGGATCACAAGGGACGTTTCACCAACATCAACGTGGGATGGCCGGGAAGGGTTCATGACACTCGCGTCTTCAGGAACACTAATCTGTTTAAACGGCTGCAGCAAGGGATTTACTTCCCAGACCAGAAAATAACCGTTAGGGATGTTGAAATGCCAATAGTTATCCTTGGGGACCCAGCCTACCCCTTAATGCCATGGCTCATGAAGCCATACACAGGCAGCCTGGACAGTAGTCAGGAGCTGTTCAACTACAGGCTGAGCAAGTGCAGAATGGTGGTAGAAGTGCTTTTGGATGTTTAAAGGGTCGCTGGCGCACTTTACTGACTCACTCAGACCTCAGCCAAACCAATATTCCCATTGTTATTGCTGCTTGTTGTGTGCTCCACAATCTCTGTGAGTGTAAGGGGGAGACCTTTATGGCGGGGTGGGAGGTTGAGGCAAATCGCCTGGCCGCTGATTACATGCAGCCAGACACCAGGATGATTAGAAGAGCACACCAGGAAGCGCTGCGCATCAGAGAAGCTTTGAAAACCAGTTTCATGACTAGCCAGGCTACGGTGTGAAAGTTCTGTTTGTTTCTCCTTGATGAAAACCCGCCCCCTTGATTGACTCATTCCCTGTGAGCAACCCACCCTCCCCCTTAGATCACAGCTTGCTTTCAAAGGAAATAAAGTCACTATCATTTAAAAATCATGGATTATTTATTAACTGATTATAAAAAGAGGGAGAGAACTGACAAGGTAGCCCGGGTGGGGTTTGGGAGGAGGGGAGGAGGGAAGGAAAAGGCCACTTCAAAAGTTCAAAATAATGACAGCCTTTTGCTTGGGCTGTCCACTGGGGTGGAGTGGCAGGGTGCACGGAGCCTCCCCCCACCCCATGTTCTTATATGTGTGGGTGAGGAGGCTATGGAACTTGGGGAGGGGGGCGGGCGGTTATACAGAGGCTGCAGCGGCACTCTGTGATCCTGCTGCCATTCCTGAAGCCCCAGCGGACACCGGAGCATGTCCGTTTGATCCCGCAGCAGCCCAGCATTGCATCCCACCACCTCTCAGTTTTCTCACCCCACTGGATATTGCAGTCCTTAATATACAGATTTGTTCCTTAAACCTGGGCCAGTCTCCTGTGCTGGAGTCTTGTCTTCTTCTCAGTGTCTTGGTTGCTTGCAGCATAGGTGGGGACAGGAGAAGGGCCCAGTATGTGTCGACTCTGTCTGTTTTATACCCTCAGTCCATGAGCTTGGGGAGCACAAGTCCAGGCATGTCTGGTGCATTGCTGAGTCTCCAGGCAAGGTTGAGCAATTCCCCTGCTGTGGCCTCATGCAGGTGAGTCATTGAATTGTAGTTCTCTTGCTGGACATTGGCTGTTGATGGTTGTTTGACACCCGCCTGGGCGTTGGTTACTTTCCTTACTGTTGTCTCTGGGGAGCTAATATCTGGCCGATTCCCCAACTTACAGC
The DNA here is from genome assembly GCF_002925995.2 of Terrapene triunguis. Lineage (NCBI taxonomy): Eukaryota > Metazoa > Chordata > Testudines > Emydidae > Terrapene > Terrapene triunguis. The sequence goes on from NW_020675863.1 coordinate 3,142, forward strand.
ATGTTTTAGTGACCACCATACAACACAATTCTCATAACTTCATATGCATTAATGATATACATATATGGATAGAGAAATGACTTGCAGCAGATCATTGCCTTTCCCCTGATACCTTAGAAGGCATACTTTATATGTAAGATCACAATTATATGAAAAAGAGGAATATGGGGGTTACAGTATGCTCCCCCAAGGTATAGAATGTCACACTCATATTTAGCTTGTGGTCCATATGACCCCCAGATCCCTTTCCTCAGTACTCCTTCCTAGGCAGTCATTTCCCATTTTGTACGTGTGCAACTGATTACTCCATTTTGGAAGGAACACTTTGCATTTGTCCTTATTGAATTACATCCTATTTACTTCAGACCATTTCTCCAGTTCATCCAGATCATTTTGAATTTTAATCCTATCCTCCAAAGCACTTGCAACCTCTCCCAGCTTGCTATCATCAGCAAACTTTATAAGTGTACTCTCTATGCTGTTAGCTAAATCATTGATGAAGATATTGAACAAATTAAGAGTACAAATATAATTAGGAAGGCCAAAAAGAATTTGAGGAACAGTTAGCCAAAGACTCAAAAAGTAATAGCAAAAAACATTTTTTAAGTACATCAGAAGCAGAAAGCCTGCTAAACAACCAGTGGGGCCACTGGATGATCGAGGTGCTAAAGGAGCACTCAAGGATGATAAGGCCATTGCGGAGAAACTAAATGAATTCTTTGCATCGGTCTTCATGCCTGAGGATGTGAGTGAGATTCACAAACCTGAGCCATTCTTTTTAGGTGACAGATCTGAGGAACTGTCCCAGATTGAGGTATCATTAAAGGGGGTTTTGGAACCAATTGATAAATTAAACAGCAATAAGTCACCAGGACCAGATGGTATTCACTCAAGAGTTCTGAAGGAACTCAAATGAGAAATTGCAGAACTACTAACTGTAGTCTGTAACCTATCATTTAAATCAGCGTCTGTACCAGATGACTGGAGGATAGCTAATGTGATGTCAATTTTTAAAAAGGGCTCCAGAGGTGATCCTGGCAATTACAGGCCTGTAAACCTGACTTCAGTACCAGGCAAACTGGTTGAAACTATAACTAAGAACAATATTGTCAGACATATAGATGAACATAATTTGTTGAGTCAACATGGTTTTTGTAAAGGGAAATCATGCCTCACCATTCTACTAGAATTCTTTGAGGGGGGTCAACAAGCATGTAGACCAAGGGGGATCCAGTGGATATAGTGTACTTAGATTTTCAGAAAGTTTTTGACAAGGTCCCTCACCACAGGCTCTTAATGAAGGTAAACTGTCATGGGATAAGAGGAAAGGTGCTCTCATGGATTGGTAACTGGTTAAAAGATAGAAAATAAAGGGTAGGTATAAATGGTCAGTTTTCAGAATGGAGAGAGGTAAATAGTAGTGTCCCCTAGAGTCTGTTCTGGGACCAGTCCTATTCAACATATTCATAAATTATCTGGAAAAAGGGGAAAACAGTGAGGTGGCAAAATTTGCAGATGATACAAAATTAGTAAAGACCCAGGCAGACTGCAAAGAGCTACAAAAGAATTTCTCAAAACTGGGTGACTGGGCAACAAAATGGAAGATGAAATTTAATGTTGATAAATACAAAGTAATGCACATTGGAAAGCATAATCCCAACTATATATATAAAATGATGGGATCTAGATTAGCTGTTACCACTCAACAAAGAGAACTTGGAGTCACTGTGGAAAGTTCTCTGAACACATCCACACAATGTGCAGCGGCAGTCAAAAAGTGAACAGAATGCTGGGAATAATTAAGAAAGGGATAGATAATAGGACAGAAAATATCACATTGCCTCTATACAAATCCATGGTACATCCACATCTTGAATACTGCGTGCAGATGTGATTGCCCCATCGCAAAAAAGATATATTGGAATTGGAAAAGGTTCAGAAAAGGGCAACAAAAATTATTAGGGGTATGGAATGACTTCCATATGAGGAGAGATTAATAAGACTGGGACTTTTCAACTTGGAAAAGAGATGACTAAGGGGAGATATGATTGAGATCTATACAATCATGACTGGTGTAGAGAAAGTAGATAAGGAAGTGTTGTTTACTACTTCTCATAACACAAAAAGTAGGGGTCACCAAATTAAATTAATAGGCAGCAGGTTTAAAACAAATAAAAGGAAGTATTTCAATGCACAGTCAACCTGTGGAACTCCTTGCCAGAGGATGTTGTGAAGGCCAAGACCATAACAGGGTTCAAAAAAGAACTAGATAAATTCATGGAGGATAAGTCCTTCAATGGCTATTAGCCAGGATGGGCAGGAATGGTGTCCCTAGCCTCTGTTTGCCAGAAGCTGGGAATGAGCGACAGGGGATGGATCACTTGATGATTACCTGTTCTGTTCATTCCCTCTGGGGCACCTGGCACTGGCCACTGTCAGAAGACAGGATACTGGGCTAGATTGACCTTTGGTCTGACCCAGTAGGGCCATTCTTATGTTCTTAACAGAACCAGACCCAGAACTGATCCCTGCGGGACCCCATTTCATATGCCCTTCCAGCATGACTGTGAACCACTGACACCTACTCTCTCTGGGAGCAGTTTTCCAGCCAGTTTTACACCCACCTTATAGTAGTTCCATCTAGGTTGCATTTCCCTACTTTGTTTATGAGAAGGTCATGCGAGACAGTATCAAAAGCTTTACTAAAGTCAAGATATACCATGTCTGCCACTTCCCTCCTATCTACAAGGCTTGTTACCCTCTCAAAGAAAGCTATCAGGTTGGTTTGACATGATTTATTCTTGACAAAGCCAGGCTGACTGTTACTTATCACCTTATTATCTTCTAGATATTTGCAAATTGATTGCTTAATTATTTGCTCCATTATCTTTCTGGGTACAGAGGTTAAGTTGACTGATCTGTAATTTCTCGGGTTGTCCTTATTTCCCTTTTTATAGATGGGCAAATATAGTGCCATTTTCCAGTCTTCTGGAATCTCTCCCGTCTTCCATGACTTTTTCAAAGATAATCGCTAATGGCTCAGATATCTCCTCAGTCAGCTCCTTGAGTATTCTAGGATGCATTTCATCAGGCCGTGGTGACTTGAAGACATCTAATTTGTCTAAGTAATTTTTAACTTCTTCTTTTCCTATTTTAGCCTGTGATCCTGCCTCATTTTCACTGGCATTCACTATGTTAGATGTCAAATCACAAACAACCTTTTTTGGTGAAAAACGAAACAAAGAAGTTATTAAGCACCTCTGCCATTTCCACATTTCCTGTTATTATGTATCCCCCCTCATTGAGTAACAGGCCTACCCTGTCCTTGGTTTTCTTCTTGCTTCTAATGTATTTGTAGAATGTTTTTTTTTGTTACCCTTTATGTCCCCAGCTAGTTTGATCTCGTTTTGTGCCTTGACTTTTCTAAATGTGTCCTTACATACTTGTGTTAGTTGTTTATATTCATCGTTTGTAATTTGACGCAGTTTCCACTTTTTTGTAGGACTCTTTTTTGATTTTTAGATCATTGAAAATCTCCTGGTTAAGCCAGGGTGGTTTCTTCCCATACTTCCTATCTTTCCTATGCAGGGGGATAGTTTGCTCTTGTGCCCTTAATAATATCTCCTTGAATGAATGTATGGGTGTACCTAGTACCTTAGTTTGTTCCATATCATCACAAGTGATTTGAGCTACAATAAAGCAAAGGAAACGATAGACAGAAACAGGAAAAGAGGCAATTTTAAGTTACTATTGTTTTGGCCCTTTTGAACAACAACAATTCAGGCCAAGATATCAAAAATAGGAGTTTAAAATTAGTTTGAGGGGGATATGATCAGGGCCGGTGCTACCATTTAGTCAAACTAGGCGGTTGCCTAGGGTGCCAAGATTTGGGGGCGCCAAAAAGCGGTGCCCCCAATTTTTTTTTTTACAGTATTCCTACGCCCCCTCCCCGAGTGCGCGGTCGCCGCTCCACTTCTACCGCCTCCCAGGCTTGCAGCGCCAATTAGCTGTTTGGTGCTGCAAGCCTGGGAGGGGAGGAGTATTAGAACAGGGGCGGCATGCTCGGGGAGGAGGCGGAGCAGAGGTGAGCTGGGGTGGGGAGCTGCCGCACGGCTCCCCGGGCCAGGGGGGTGAGGAGCTTCAGCGGGGGTGCCTCAGGGCAGGGGGGGAGCTGCCGCAGGGCTCCTCACCCCAGCTCACCTCTGCTCCGCTCCCTCCCCAAGCACGCCGTTGCTGCTCCACTTCTCCCGCCTCCCAGGCTTGC
>NW_020675864.1:0-3414 GCF_002925995.2 Terrapene triunguis
CAGCTCCCACTGGCTGCGGTTCGCCGTTCCAGGCCAATGGGGGCTGCGGGAAGGGCGCGGGCCGAGGGATGTGCTGGATGCCACTTTCTGCAGCCCCCATTGGCCTGGAACGGCGAACCGCAGCCAGTGGGAGCTGCAATCGGCCGAACCTGTGGACGCAGCAGGTAAACAAACCGTCCTGGCCCACCAGCGGCTTTCCCTGACGGGCCACGTGCCAAAGGTTGCCGATCCCTGTTCTACCCCATTTCAGCCTTGTCTGCACCCTATTCTGACCTTGATCCAGACCTGTTCCTGATCCACTCCAGCCCTGACCTCCAGAACTTTGAACTTCCAACCCAGCTTTGACCTTTGGCCTGCAGCTGGATTCTGACTCTGATCCTGATTTGGCTTCTCTAAAGACCCCAGACTGACCACAGTTCTGACCCATGGCCTGTCCCCAAACCCCAGTTTCAGTGCTGTCCTCAGATGAGTCCTGACTCTATGTCCAGCTTCAGCCCTTGGTTTCTGTTCTTGACAACTATTCCAACCATCAGCCCTGACAGCCTAAAACCCAGAGCCTGATTGTGCCTCCCCCTGTGTCCAAGAAACAAAGGATGTCATCTCTTGGGAAAATAAATAATGCTACCACTGCTGGCAAGGAGTATAAAACTCAGTACACAAGACACAATAAAGTACATCATAAGACAATAAGAACAGCCATACTGGATCAGACCAAAGGTCCATCTAGCCCAGTATCCTGTCTTCTGACAGTGGCCAATGCCAGGTGCTTCAGAGGGAATGATGAGAACAGGTAAGAATCAAGTGATCCATTCCCTGTTGCTCATTCCCAGCTTCTGGCCATTAGAGACTAGAGACATCATCCCTGCCCATCCTGGCTAATAGCCATTGATGGAACTATCCTCCATGAATTCATCTAGTTCTTTTTTGAACCCTATTAGTGTCTTGACCTTCACAAAATCCTATGGCAAAGGATTCCACAGGCTGACTGTATGTTGCATGAAGAAATACTTCCTTTTGTTTGTTTTAAACCTGCTACCTATTAATTTCATCTGGTGACCTCTAGTTCTTCTGTTATGAAAAGGAGTAAATGACACTTCCTTATTTACTTTCTCCACACCAATCACGATTTTATAGACCTCTATCATACCACCCCCTTAGTTGTCTCTTAAAAAGTCCCAGTATTAGCACTCTCTCCTCATATGGAAGCTGTTCCATACCCCTAATCATTTGTGTTGCCCTTTTCTGTATATTTTTCAATTCCAATATATCTTTTTTGAGATGGGGTAACCACATCTGCATGCAGTATTCAAGATGTGGGCGTACTATGGATTTATAAAGAGGCAACATGATATTTTCTGTCTTATTATTTATCCCTTTCTTAATGATTCCCAACATTCTGTTAGCTATTTTGACTGCCGCTGCACAGTGATTGGATGTTTTCAGAGAACTAACCACAATGACTCCAAGATCTCTCTCTTGAGTGGTAACAGCTAATTTAGACCCCATCATTTTATGTGTATAGTTGGGATTATGTTTTCCAATGTGCATTACTTTGCATTTATCGACATTGAATTTCATCTGCCATTTTATTGCCCAGTCACCAAGTTTTGTGAGATCCCTTTGTAACTCTTCGCAGTCTGCTTTGGACTTAACTATCTTAACTGTTTATCCCTTTTTTCAGATCATCAACACAAACTCCATCAAAGGAATGGCTCACCCAGAAATAACAGTATAACAAAGGGGAACTTTATTGGAAACAAGAAAAAAGGATCTGTGGAAGGAAAGGGTTGGGGTGAACTCATAAGTACTTTTGCAAACAGGGGCTGCTAACAGGAGTTTCGCAAGGGAGTTTGGAAGGGAGCGGGGGTCCCTTGCCGGTTCTGTCTGTTTCCCTTTATTCCCCTTAAAACCTATAAACCAAACTACATTCAAAACTTCTTGCTTAAACAACCCTTTCAGCGGACAGGGGGCTACAGACAGGGGAGTTTGAGAGGGAGTTTGACAGAGGGAGGCTTACGATGGTTAGGAAGACCCGCAACACCTGTGCCAGCACTGCTTCTGTCTCCTCCACTGCGCCTGTAGCCAGACAGAGTGCCTGAGCATGGATGCTTCTACCCAGATCCTGGTGTGGTTTTGCAGAGACTGTAACTTGCAAATTCCACTTACTGATATCCAGGCTGGGGGGACCATCCAATGTGAAAGGTGCTGCTGGTGGAATCTCTCAGGCAGCAGGTGGGAGAGCTACAGGAGGAGGTGGCTAGGCTGAGGAGCATCCGAATCCACGAGCAATTCCTGGACAGTGTCCATGTGGAGACAGCTGAGGTAGCAGTCCCAGTACACAGGACTGCTGATACACCACTGGTGGAGGAGGAGATGGCTCAGGGTGGACACTGGCAGCTGGTTACTTCTGGCAGCAGGTAGTGCTCCACCCCTGCTCCGAACCCTCCCGCCGTGGTAATAGGTAACCGTTATGCTCTTCTTGATACAGGAGAGAAGGAATCACCCCCTACAGTAAAGAAGGAGAAGCCTCGTACCCCTAAGGCTGGGAGATCTGCTGCCACCACTGCGAATAGGAAACGTAGGGTAGTGGTGGTCAGAGACTCTCTGCTGAGGGGGACGGAGGCGCCCATCTGTCATCCTGACATTTCATCTCGGGAGGTATGCTGCCTGCCGGGGGCCCGTATCCAAAATGTTATGGAGGCATTGTCGAGGATTATCCAGACCTCTGACTACTACCCCATGCTACTCATCCATGTGGGCACAAATGATACTGCGAGGTGTGACATTGAGCAGATCAAGAGTGACTACAGGGCTCTGGGAGTACGGGTGAAGGAGTTTGGAGCGCAGGTGGTATTCTCTTTGATTCTTCCTGTCAAAGGAAGGGGCCCAGGCAGAGACAGATGCATCATGGAGGTGAATGCCTGGCTGCGAAGATGGTGTTGCCAGGAGGGCTTTGGCTTCCTCGACCACGGGATGCTATTCGAGGAAGGACTGCTAGGCAGAGATGGCATTCACCTTTCGAGGAGGGGAAAGACCCTATTTGAACACAGACTGGCTAACCTAGTGAGGCGGGCTTTAAACTAGGTTCGACGGGGACAGGTGAGCAAAGCCCACAGGTAAGTGGGGAACATGGAGACCTGGGAGATGGGTTGGAAACAAGAGGGAGGCTGGGCTACAATGGCAGAGAGAAAGGAGGGTCAGGACAAAACTGGGAGGCAAGATCAAACCAGTATCTTAGATGCCTATATACAAATGCGAGAAGTATGGGTAATAAGCAGGAAGAACTGGAAGTGCTAATAAATAAATACAACTATGACATTGTTGGCATCACTGAAACTTGGTGGGATAATACACATGATTGGAATGTTGGTATGGATGGGTACAGCTTGCTCAGGAAGGATAGACGGGGAAAAA
>NW_020675865.1:0-1257 GCF_002925995.2 Terrapene triunguis
CCTCCCAGAGCCCGCACCCCCTCCTGCACCCTAACCCCCTGCCCCAGCCCAGAGCCCGCACCCAGCACCCAAACTCCCTCCCAGAATCTTAGGCAGGTGTGGGGGGGGGAGCGGGATTTGGACCCATTCTGGGCATCACCAAAAATTACACAAACCTGCCGCCCCTGATCTTTGCTGTTCCTGCCACAGACCTGTGGCTCATCAGAGGTATCCATGGTGGTGTTTGTGGGTGAGGAGGGGTGTCTCTGCTAATTATGACATGCAGGTCTTTGTAAAAGTGGCAGGTCTGCAGCTTGGCACCGGATTGACTGTTGGCCTCCCTGGCATGCCTGATGTAGTTCCTTCCCTTTCACGTGGCACTGCTGCTGGTCCCTGTCATACTCCTCCCGCATCCCCCATGCAATCTGGTTTTAGAAGTCCACATTTCTATGGCTGGTTAATAGCTGTGTTTGAACAGCCTCTTCTCTCCACAGGCCAAAATGATCCACTATCTCCTGTCTATTCCAAGATGGAGCATGTCTGAAGTAGGGTTGCCAACCCTCCGGGATTGTCCTGGAGTCTCCAGGAATTAAAAGTTCATTTAAAATTAAAGATTATGTCATGATGAAACCTCCAGGAATACGTCCAACCAAAATTGGCAACCCTAGTCTGGAGCATGTAGGTGGCATTGTCAGCTGGTCAGTTGTACGCAGCAGTGGAGAGCTACTAGATGTGCTTGCCAAGCTGGACAATCAGGAAAAGGCATTTCAAACATTTGCAGGGCTTTAAAGGAGAGATGGGTCTTCCAGTCTCTGTGACCCCTGCACAGTGGAGTTCACAGTTGTGACCAGAATGGCTAGTGTCAGGGACTGTGGGACAGCTGCTGGAGGACTGTTAGGGTCAACATAAGTAACACAGTGTCTACACTCAAGCTGTGAGTCGACCTTAATACGTTGATGATGGCTCAATGCTGCTCAGGGAGGTGGTGTTACTGCATCATTGTAATAGTGCACTTATATCAGTGGGAGACAAATTTAAGTATATGCACATGCACACTGAAGTCGATGCAAGGCAGCTTACGTCGACCTAGCTTTCTAGTAAAAAGCAACAGAGGGTCCTGTGGCACCTTTAAGACTAACAGAAGTATAGGGAGCATAAGCTTTCGTGGGTAAGAACCTCACTTCTTCAGATGCAAGTAATGGAAATCTCCAGAGGCAGGTATAAATCAGTATGGAGATAACGAGGTTAGTTCAATCAGGGAGGGTGAGGTGCTCTGCT
>NW_020675866.1:0-4897 GCF_002925995.2 Terrapene triunguis
ATTACTCTGATGGGCCGCATGCGGCCCATGGGCCTCAGGTTTCTCACTGCTGTTATAAGAGCTGAAATGGTGGCTTAATCATTGCTTGTAAAACCGTATTTGAATTCCATTTTTTCCTCTGATCTTTGATCAGTGGACACGGATTGGGTGCAGTTAAACATTTTCTTTTACCTTTTGTTAGTAGAAAAGATACTACTAGTTTGAGTGGATATTCCCTTTCCTTGCTGCTGGTTCCAGTGGTATTCTCCATTATATTTTACCTATTGGTGAAAGAAAACAGTAACTGAGAGTCTGCCTTAAAGTATGTGTGGGTGTAATAGGAGGCTATTTCCTTTATGCAGAGGGAGAAAGGATCCTAATGTGAATGCCTGAACTCTGAAAGAACTTTGATAAAGTTCTTTGTCAAAAGGAATGCTACACTTGCTTTTAAGGAACATAACTGGGCAACCTCAGAGATGTATTTTATTCCAGGCTAAACAAGTCCTCCAAATTTGCTTGCATGGTTTTCTACATTTGAGTGGGAAGTCTATCATTTCACTGGAATACCTGCATCCCTGAAGATTTAGTCTTTCAGATGGCAGGCTGTCAATCTCAGCCTCTAACAATCTGGGTATCCAGAGCCCAAGCATACAAAAAGTGCCTCTATGGCTTGTGGACATTGGGTTCTCTGAGTTATCAGAATAAATAGTGGTCTTGTTCTTCTATATTTTCCTAGTAACCCAGGCTTAGAATGGAAAGGAGAAGATGCCTTCTTCCAAGTGCAAGGGTGACAATGCTGGGAGCAAGATCAGTGGATCTCTTCTGTTCCAGGAGCCACAGAGATCTATTTGTCGTTGGAGCCACCTGACTGACTGTAGATAAAAATATAGATTGGTCCAACTCCTCCTCTTCTGTGGCAGATATCTTCTGTTGAGAAGACTGCTGGGTGGCTTAGCTTGGATATATGACCTTGATGGATAAGCCCTTGCACCCAAAATATTCAGATTTGTTGTGGGTTCCAGGTTTAGTCTGAAATATTTTATTCCATTGTGGCAATTCAGGTGGGCTATTATCTGTTGTCATTTTCAGTCAACATTGTGGAGGTCTCCTGCAGAATCTTGAAGGAAAAAATCTATAGCATTAAGCTTTAAGCAGGAGGTCTGATTCTCATTTAGGCCTGGGGTACACCTAGCCCCCACTGTAGATGCAGCTAGATTGATGAAAGAATTCTTCTGCCTCTTGGAAGGATGGATTACCTACATCCATGGAAAAAGCCCTTCCGTTGATGTAGGAAGCATCTATACTATAGCAGCACAGCAGTTGTGCCACTGTAGTGTAGACATACCTTACGCTAAGGCCACCTTGCACTTCTCTGGCAGCATAAAGAGGCCTTAAAGTAGGTATAAATATAATTTAACCATTTACACTACCAGAGTGGGGTAAAATGGTCTTATTGCCATGAGAATCAAGCCCAGGGTGTGTTAAGGGCACTGTGCTTGAATGTTAGGGCTTTCATCAGTAAGAACTTGTCTACACAGAGGTTGCACTGATTTAAGTTAAATTAATTTAACCAATGCAAACCACTATATGTATGGTTTCAAAGTAGCAGCCGTGTTAGTCTGTATCCGCAAAAAGAACAGGAGTACTTGTGGCACCTTAGAGACTAACAAATTTATTTCAGCATAAGCTTTCGTGTGCTACAGCTCACTTCTTCAGATGCATCTATATGTATGGTACTTATGTTACTTTAAAACTGCTGGTAGCTGTTTAGCTTGCAACTCTAAATTTTACAGTGCAAGCTAAACCAATATGAACCCGGTTTAAATAGACTAAGGGTACGTCTACACTACGCGATTAATCCGAATTTAGATAATTCGAATTTGGGAAACAGGTTGTATTAATTCGATTGTATGCGGCCACACTAAGCACATTAATTCGGTGGTGTGCGTCCATGTACCGGGGCTAGCGTCGATTTCTGGAGCGTTGCACTGTGGGTAGCTATCCCATAGTTCCCGCAGTCTCCCCTGCCCATTGGAATTCTGGGTTGAGATCCCAGTGCCTGATGGGACCAAAACATTGTCGCAGGTGGTTCTGGGTACAGCCTCACCCCTCCCTCCCTCCCCCCCTCCCTGCATGAAAGCAACGGACGGCAGACAACCATTTCGCGCCTTTTTTCCTGGCTGAACGCAGCAGACTCCATACCACGGCAAGCATGGAGCCCGCTCAGCTCAAGACAGCAGTCATGAACATTGTAAATACCTCGCGCCTTATCGTACAGTTTATGCTGAACAAGAACCTGGAAAACCAGGCGGAGAGGAGCAGGCTACAGCAGCGCGGCGACGAGAGTGATGAGGACATGGACATGGAATTCTATCGAACCGCGGGACCCGGTGCTTTGGAGATCATGCTGTTAATGGGGCAGGTTATAGGCATGGAACGCCGATTCTGGGCCCGGGAAACAAGCACAGACTGGTGGGACCGCATAGTGTTGCAGGTGTGGGACGATTCCCAGTGGCTGCGGAACTTTCGCATGCGTAAGGGCACTTTCATGGAACTTTGTGACTTGCTTTCCCCTGCCCTGAAGCGCCAGAATACCAGGATGAGAGCAGCCCTCACAGTTGAGAAGCGAGTGGCAATAGCCCTGTGGAAGCTTGCAACGCCAGACAGCTACCGGTCAGTGGGGAATCAATTTGGAGTGGGCAAATCTACTGTGGGGGCTGCTGTGATACAAGTAGCCAAAGCAATCACTGAGGTGCTGCTACACAAGCTAGTGACTCTGGGGGATGTGCAGGTCATAGTGGATGGCTTTGCTGCAATGGGATTCCCTAACTGTGGTGGGGCGATAGATGGAACCCACATCCCTATCTTGGCACCGGAGCACCAGGGTACCCAGTACGTAAACCGCAAGGGGTACTTTTCAATGGTGCTGCAAGCACTGGTGGATCACAAGGGACGTTTCACCGACATCAACGTGGGGTGGCCGGGAAGGGTTCATGATGCACGCGTCTTCAGGAACACTAATCTGTTTAAACGGCTGCAGCAAGGGACTTACTTCCCGGACCAGAAAATAACCGTTGGGGATGTTGAAATGCCTATCGTTATCCTTGGGGACCCAGCCTACCCCTTAATGCCATGGCTCATGAAGCCATACACAGGCAGCCTGGACAGGAGTCAGGAGCTGTTTAACTACAGGCTGAGCAAGTGCAGAATGGTGGTAGAATGTGCATTTGGCCGTTTAAAAGCGCGCTGGAGATCGCTACTAACTCGCTCTGACCTCAGCCAAAGAAATCTCCCCATTGTTATTTCTGCTTGCTGTGTGCTCCACAATCTCTGTGAAAGTAAGGGGGAGACCTTTATGGCCGGGTGGGAGGCTGAGGCAAATCGCCTGGCTGCTGATTACGCGCAGCCAGACACCAGGGCGATTAGAAGAACACACCAGGAAGCAGTGTGCATCAGAGAAGCTCTGAAAACCAGTTTCATGACTGGCCAGGCTACAGTGTGAAATTTCTGTTTGTTTCTCCCTTCATGAAAACCAGCCCCCTTCATTCTCATTCATTCTCTGTAAGCAACCCACCCTCCCCCCAGCTTTCTTTCAAAGGTAATAAAGTCACTATCGTTTAAAAATCATGTATTCTTTATTAAGTGATTATAAACATAGGGAGAGAACCAAAAAGGTAATCTGGGTGAGGTTTGGGAGGAGGATAAGAGGGAAGTCTAAGGGCACTGATCAAATTCAATATAATGCCAGCCTTTTGGTTGGGCTGTCCCCTGGGGTGGAGTGAGAGGGTGGCCCAGGGAGGTGTTCAGATTACACAGAAATTGTTAAATGGGATTTTAGGGATAGAAAGCTTGGAAGGACAAAAACAAGCCTGAAGGCAGGTTCTAAAGTCACTATCATTTAAAAATCATGTATTCTTTATTAAGTGATTATAAACATAGGGAGAGAACCAAGAAGGTAATCTGGGTGAGGTTTGGGAGGAGGATAAGAGGGAAGTCTAAGGCCACTGATCAAATTCAATATAATGACAGCCTTTTGGTTGGGCTCTCCCCTGGGGTGGAGTGAGAGGGTGCACGGAGCCTCCCCCCCCGCGTTCTTACACGTCTGGGTGAGGAGGATATGGAACATGGTGAGGGAGGAGGTAGGTTATACAGCGGCTGCAGCGGCAGTCTGTCATCCTGCTGCCGTTCCTGAAGCTCCACCAGACGCCGGAGCATGTCCGTTTGCTCACGCAGCAGCCCCAGCGTTGCAGCCTGCCACCTCTCATCTCGAGCATCCCTCAAGACCTCACGGTCACTGGCATCTTTCCTAAATTTAGATACAGTGTCCTTCCACTCATTCAAATGAGCTCTTTGATTGTGGGTGGATTTCATTATTTCTTTGAACATGTCGTCTCGCGTCATCTTTCTACGACGCCTTATCTGAGATAGCCTTCTGGACGCAGGAGGGAGGCTTGAAACATTTGCAGCTGCTAGAGGGAGGGTTGAAAAAAAGTAGAGAAGTTTTTAAAATGATACATTTTACAGAACAATGCTTGTACTCTTTCATGGTGAACACTATTCACATTACATAGCACATGTGATTTCAGTACAAGGTCGCATTTTCCATCTTAATATTGAGTGCCTGTGGCTTTGGTGTTAGAGATCACAGACGCAGGTCCGGGCAACAGAATTCAGCTTGCAGGCAGCCATGGTAAGCCATTGTCTTTCGGCTTCTGCGCCCTCCTTTCCAACATACCAATCAAAGCTTGTTGACTGCTGAGGTTTTCCTGTTAACCTTCAGCAGCAGAAAACAAACTAACCCCCCCGGCCCCCCTCCCGCCATGAATTCCCTGGAATGCTCAATGTACCCCTCCCCGACCGCGTGGCTGGTAACAGGGAAAATCCCTGCTGAAACCAAACTAACCCATCCGCCCCCCCC
>NW_020675867.1:0-4099 GCF_002925995.2 Terrapene triunguis
GAAGAGTCTCTCAAGGCTACCCAGGGAAGGGAATTAGCACATTGGGATGGTGGCAGCGGACCAGATCTAAGCTGGTAGTTAAGCTTAGAAGTTTTCATGCAGGCCCCCACATTTGTACCCTAAAGTTCAAAGTGGGGAAGCAGCCTTGACAGGGTTCATTCTGGTGGCCTCTGACTCCAGCCCCCAAAGTATCCACGGGAGCTTGGTGGTGGAGGAGGGTTTGCCACTGAGGATGGCATGCAGTTCCTTGTAGAAGTGGCATGTCTGCAGCTCCACACCAGAACGACTATTTGCCTCCCTTGCCTTCTCGTATGCCTGCTTCAGCTCTTTGGTTTTTATGTGGCACTGCTGCATGTCCTTATTGTAGCTCTTCTCCTTCATGCCCCGAGCGATCTGGCATAGATGTCAAAGTTCCTGTAGTTGGAGCAGAGCTGTAACTGCACAGCCTCCTCTCTTCACAGACTTTGGAGATCCACCACTTCCAGCATACTCCAGGCAGAAGTGTGTTTGCTGCATGGAGTCAGAACAGTCCACTGGGCAGTAGCTATGTTAGCTCTCCACCCTGAGTAAACAGGAAGAGCAATTTCAAAACTTCCCAAGGCTTTAAAAGAGGAGGGGTGCATACCTGTGTACCTGGCTGCAGGGCAGCAGAGTTCAAAACAGTGACCTGAGTGGTCACGGTGGGCATTGTGGGACAGCTTCTGGAGGCCACTTAAATTGACATAAGCAACGCAGTGTCTACAGTGACAATGCATCACCCTAACTATGTTAACCTAAGGGCTGTGCCTCTTGCTGAGGTGGTTTTATTAGGTCGGTGTAGCGGGCGAGTTGCAGTGGTGGGAGGAGCATTGTAGTATGTACACCTCCATAGTTAGGTCGATGTAAGCTGCTGTACATTGACTTAACTTTGTAGTGCAGACAAGGCCCTACATTTTTGTTTTTAAGTGAAATCTGAGATTCTGGAGAGCAAGATAGCACTTCAGAGAAGTGCTGATATGGTGCATGGACACACACTGGCTGTTTCTGAACCTTGCTGGTATTATACAAATGACAATTGTCCAGAAAAAAAATTCTTCCCATCAGTGAGTGGAAAGCTCTTCCTTATGCATGTGGGGCCTAAGCTGTTCACTTCTGCATAATTTAAGCTGTCATTTTAAAAAAGTTTCTCATTTATATAGTTGCTAAGATAAACTTCCAAATGTGAACCAGATATTACTGATGCAGCAGTGCCTTCCTGATTCTTAGGCTATCCAGCTGCAGTGCCTCGCTAGTGCTTATAGTAATTTTGGGTGCCCAACTTGAGACACCTTGAAGGGGCCTGGTTTTCAGAAATTGCTGAGAACCCACTCTTTACAAATCATCCTCCTTTTGAAAATGTAGGCCTACTTTTTGTGCACTTTTGATTTCTTTCAGCTTAAAGTTATTGCCATTGATGAGCAGCTGAGAGTCATCTATGAGGATAACATTCATTTCGACAAAGACCTTCCGGAATTTGGGTATGTTTTTGAATTTTATTCAGTTAGTGCAAGGGTCGGCAACCTTTCAGAAGTTGTGTGCTGAGTCTTCATTTATTCACTCTAATTTAAGGTTTTGCGTGCCAGTAATACATTTTAACATTTTTAGAAGGTCTCTTTCTAGAAGTCTATAATATATAACTAAACTATTGTTGTATGTAAAGTAAATAAGGTTTTAAAAATGTTTAAGAAGCTTCATTTAAAATTAAATTAAAATGCAGAGGCCCCCGGACCAGTGGCCAGGACCCAAGCAGTGTGAGTGCCAATGAAAATCAGCTTGCGTGCCACCTTTGGCACGTGTGCCATAGGTTGCCTACCCCTGAGTTAGTGTGATGTTCGGTCCAATGTGGTGTACCTTTGAAGGGCCTTCACCCCAGTTACACCCCATGGATCTACTGAGTGTGGAGGCATGAACAGAGTTTCCAGCTTCTCTCTGTTTGTGTGGTATTTGGCAACACTGCAAAGGTGATGTAAACTCTTGTGATGTTTAGTGCTTTTCTTAAAGCCTCAGCTCCTGGAATCCTCTGATTGCAGGAGAATCTCAGCTTTCATTTAAGAAAGAAAGATTTTAGCTTTCATGGTTGTGGCAAAAAACTTGAAAACATGAAATGAGTGCATTCTAAAAGACCAGAAACCAAAAAGCAAATACCAAGTACCCCCTAATTTTTTAAAAAGCTCCTGATTTTTAAGTCAATCTCATGAGTTTTTTGGGGATGGCTCATGATTTTTGAAAATTGAGGGTTGGAAATACTGCCTTTGTGTTTGGAACGGGGATGCTATGCCAACACCAAATAAGGTTTGGAAGGGACCTTTGGGAATATGCTGGAGCAGATCCATTGACCAAAAATGCTCTCAGGGGATGTAGGAGGGCAGTGCCTGTTACTCCAATCTGTGGTCTGGAGTGTATACATTCCATCCTGCAAGCTCACAGACTTTTCGCACAAAACCTGCTTGCTCAAATTTTATATGGCAAGAAGTGGATTTCACCCATGCTGTGATGTGAAACCATTCATAGTAAACATTAGGAAGTTTAGAAGGTGTTATGACTGACAGATTAAGTTTAATTGGTGCATCAAAAACTCCATGTCCTTTATTTAAGAACAGGATTTAGGTGCCGGATTAGCTGTTTACATATGCACTTACTCAATTTATAGGAGTAAACTTAATAATCACAAACAGCTGCAGTAGGTGTACAGTGTGGCAGACTGACAATATCCTATAATATCTTGAATGAATTTTATTGAATTAAGTTAAACCTTATTGAATTTTAATAGCTTTGGGGTACATTGTACAGGTCTGTCGCATCTTACGCTGGGGTTACGTTCCGCAGTCAGTGCGTAAAGCGAAAATCACGTATAGTCAAAATTTCATTGAGTGTAATAGCGGGCGGAATCGCCCTCACTACAGGTACAGTATTAAAATTGTTATTTTTCTCTTCTTTTTTTTTTTTTTGCGGACCGCGTAAAGCTGAAATAGCGCATGTTAAATGCGCGTAAGATGCGACAGACCTGTATTAGAATGCAAATGTTTGTGTACTATTGTGAGATTGTATGGTACTTCTTTATCAGGAAGACAAGATTAATGCAATATCTGGAAGATATTAGGAACTTCAGAAAGTCTTTTTGGAACAAAACATGTGGATTCCCTAGGAAATTGCTTGGGGTGATGGGAATGCAAATTCACCCTCTGAAGCCAACCTTTTGAAGATATGCCCTGGAGGGAGAGGCCCATTGTGTACTAATTACCTACTTCTGGAAACTCCTGTTCAGAGACCCCTGAACTAAAAGGGAGCTGAACATTGTATGAGTGTGCTTGTTCTCAGCTGAAGCTGTGATGAACTTGTAACCAAAAGGACTCCCTTAGGGTGGGTGGGGGTGTTGAAGGACTTATCCTGCCAGAACCCATGTTAGAGTTGGGATGTACTCTGGTAGGCTCATTAGCATGCGTTAGATTCTTTTACTGTTTTTAATATGTTTTCTCTGTAATGCTTTGTACCTTAAGAATAAAGTAGGCCTGCTTAGAAAACTCTGTGTGGCACTTATATCTGTAGCAATCACTCTTATCAGTCTCTAAAGAGAAAGCAAGCAAGTTTGTTTAGGCAGAACATTTAGGCTGGGAAATATGCGGTGAAGGCAGGGAACTGTAGGTCAGAAGGGAGAGAGACAGATGTCTCCATCCAAGAGAGGCAACAACTGGGGAGCTGGAAGCCTGAGAGTTGGTGCCTTCACTGAACCACCAAGGGGAGATACAGGTGCAGTTGCCCTGAACTGTGCACAAGTATCATGCACATGTACATTTTGCACACTAAGGGTATGTCTACACTACGAAATTAGGTCGAATTTATAGAAGCCGGTTTTATAGAAATCGTTTTTATACAGTTGATTGTGTGTGTCCCCACATAAAATGCTCTAAGTGCATTAAGTCAGCGGACTGCGTCCACAGTACCGAGGCTAGCGTCGACTTCCGGAGCGTTGCACTGTCTCCGCCGCCCATTGGAATTCTGGGTTGAGATCCCAATGCCTGATGAGGCAAAAACAGTGTCACGGGGAATTCTGGGTACATGTAATCAGCGCTTCTCCCCCCCC
>NW_020675868.1:0-1849 GCF_002925995.2 Terrapene triunguis
AATCGGCTGTATACAACCGATTTCTATAAAACCGGCTTCTATTAATTTGACCTCATTTCGTAGTGTAGACATACCCTATGAGTTTAATTCGAATTTAGCAGCGTTAAATCAAATTAACCCTGCACCAGTCCACACAGCGAAGCCATTTATTTTGAAATAAAGGGCTCTTAAAATCGATTTCTGTACTCCACCCCGACGAGTGGAGTAGCGCCAAAATCAATATTGCCATTTCGAATTAGGGTTAGTGTGGCCGCACTTCACCGGTATTGGCCTCTGGGAGCTCTCCCACAGTGCACCATTGTGACTGCTCTGGACAGCAATCTGAACCCGGATGCACTGGCCCGGTAGACAGGAAAAGCCCCGCGAACTTTTGAATTTTATTTCCTGTTTGCCCAGCGTGGAGAGCACAGGTGACCACAGAGAGCTCATCAGCACAGGTAACCATGCAGGCCGATAATCAAAAAAGAGCACCAGCATGGACCGTACAGGAGGTACTGGATCTGATTGCTATATGGGGAGAGGATTCAGTGCTAGCAGAACTACGTTCCAAAAGACGAAATGCCAAAACTTTTGAAAAAATCTCCAAGGGCATGATGGAGAGAGGCCACAATAGGGACTCAGAGCAGTGCCGCGTGAAAGTTAAGGAGCTCAGACAAGCCTATCAAAAAACAAAGGAGGCAAACGGTCGCTCCGGGTCAGAGCCGCAGACATGCCTCTTCTACACTGAGCTGCATGCAATTCTAGGGGTGGCTGCCACCACTACCCCACCTCTGACCGTGGAGTCCGAGGTGGGGGTAATCTCATCAGCCACACCTGAGGATTCTGCAGACGGGGAAGAGGAGGAGGAGGAGGACGAGCTTGCAGAGAGCACACAGCACTCCGTTCTCCCCAACAGCCAGGATCTTTTTCTCAGCCTGACTGAAGTACCCTCCCAACCCTCCCAAGCCAGTATCCAAGACCATGACCCCATGGAAGTGACCTCATGTGAGTTTACCTTTTAAAATATAAAATATGGTTTAAAAGCAAGCGTTTTTTAATGATTAATTTGCCCTGAGGACTTGGGATGCATTCACAGCCAGTACAGCTACTGGAAAAGTCTGTTAACATGTCTGGGGATGGAGTGGAAATCCTCCAGGGACATCTCCATGAAGCTCTCCTGGAGGTACTCCAAATGCCTTTCCACAAGGTTTCTGGGCAGAGGGCTATACATAGATCTGCCACTAAGCCACCTTGCCTTTCACCTTGAGCAAGATGGCTACCAACAGTATAGAGGTGGAAGGCTATGAAATCTGGTTCATCCTCAGAACCCTTCAGCAACTAGACTTCAGGAATGGAAGAGGCTAATGATCCTTCTTTCCAGATGGTTAATTCTGAAGACTAGTCTATAGAGCTGGGTGAATGTTTTTTGGTGAATATTTTATTTACTGAAATATTTTGGTGGCCAAAAATGATTTTTTTTTTAGTTTTGTTTCAACAAGAAAACTGAAAAAAAATCATCCTGGGGCAATCTGAACTATTATTATTATTATATACGTTAGGCTAGCTAGCAAGCAAGGAAATAAATGATTTGCCCAGCTCTACTTGTATGAAAGGTCCACAATGGGAACATACCTATCCTCTGTTCTGGGCTGCAGTTTCCGGGTTAACATGCAGTACAAACCCAACTAACCTCCCTCCCCCCCACACTCAATTCTCGGGGATGATCACTTCACCCCTCCCCCACACCGCGTGGCTAACAGCGGGGAACATTTCTGTTCAGCAGAGCAGGAACGGGCACCTCTGAATGTCCCCTTAATAAAATCGCCCCATTTCAACCAGGTGACCGTGAATGATATCACTCTCCTGAGGA
>NW_020675869.1:0-3124 GCF_002925995.2 Terrapene triunguis
GGGTGGGGAAGCATGTACCAGTGCCCATGTACCATACCTATTCTGCAGAAATGGCACTGGAATCCGGGGCTCTGAGATTGGCACGTCTCATCAGTATTAAACATTAAAACAGGTTTACACAGGGGGGGGGCGAAATGTCAGTCAGTTGTCTCAATTAGGTATTGGATCCTATGCACCAGCAGTTTGCAGGTACCTACTGCCGCTTGATGGTAGACAAGCTGGAACCATATGTGTTTAAGGCTAGCCTTCCAACCATTTTGGGGGGCAGGAGGGTTATTAATATTACTTAGAATTTTGTTTACTGGAATAATCCAAGGCTAAGCCCATGAGATACTCGAGCTGGGTGGGATTTTAAAAAGCACCTAAGGGAGTTAGGAGCAGAAGTCCCATTTAAGGCAATGAGATGTGTGATCCTAAATCCCTTAGGTACTTTAGAAAACCTCCCCCAATGTGTTACATTTATCTCCACTGACTATAAATGTTGTATCACACTTGTGGCTGTTTCACCTTTCACATACCTCACTACAATTCACTCACAGAAGTTGACATTAAGCAGATTTCTTAGTTATGCTAATGAGCTCGGCCCAGTGGATTCTGCAGCTCTGTAGATTGCTGCCAAATTGTGCTCCAGAATCGAGGCTTTCATTGAGACAATGACTGATTCTAGCCTTGTGAAGCTGACCTTAAAAATTTAAATCGAACAGAAACCAGTGTAGCATTTGTCTTTCTGAATATGCAAAGTTTGAAACAATTGCTCCTAGAGTGCATCTTCAGTAGGAACTTTAGCACCCATATTACAGCCATAGCAGAGCTCTACCAGTGTTTGACTACTACTGTAAAGAGGACTCAGTCATTTATCAGTGGATCATGAAAAAATTGTTCAAGGCAGGTTTTTATGACGCAGGGGTAAAATCACCTGAGTCTTTTCTGTTTGCAATGTTGTAGCCATGTTGCTCCCAGGGTATTAGAGAGACAAGGTGGGGGAGGTAATAGCTTTTATTGGACCAACTTCTGTTGGTGAGAGAGACGTGCTTTCCAGCTGCACAGAGCCCTTGACCTGAAGAAGAGCTGGAAAGCTTGTCTCTCTCACCAACAGAAGTTGATGCAGTAAAAGATATTACCTCTCCCACCTTGACGCTTTGATTCCTTTCTGTTATTGCAACCAACTGTGCAAAAGCACCATTGCTGTAATATGGGTGTTAACCTTTCTAGTGTCTGCAGGCCTAAAGAGAGGTGCAAATTGCCTCACTGATTGCAGTTGTGTAGATTCTGAAACCTGAGAATGGCCATTCAATGATCAACATGAACTGTTTCACTACTGATCATTTTTTCAGAAGCATGCAGCAAATATGTTTCTCCTGCAACCCCAAATGGGCCATACATCCCCCCCACCCCCTAGTGCTCTAAGGTTCCAACTGCCCCTTTCTTAGCTCTAGAAACCCTCCAGTCATATTCCTTCTGCCCCCAACGACTTCTGCAGTGTAGTTTTGCGTTGTCAATATGAAAACGTGAGCCATATTGGAGGCTGTGCGAAATAACATAATGTCAAGATGTATAAAGGGCGTCTGCTTTGTTAATGGCATAACTGTTTCATATTCATTTCCTGCCTTCCAAGTGGCTGCATCAGAGGTCTAATGTGCCACAGAGTACATGGGACCTCAGTGATAACATCCAGCTGTACAACACATCACTGAGAGTAGGAGGGGACATGCGGCCAATGCTGCCTGCTGGAAAACTGACTATTCCCCAAAACAGGCATGGAGAGGCTGCCCAGGTCACATTGGTAGCATGGTGTCTTTGTCACTCGTCTCTGCCACTTGAAGAATGTGGCACCTTTTTTTAGCCTGGCAGTATGAATTGCACCTAATATTAGTCAGTTCATAGCCCAGTTAAAAGGGAAAGATAGGTTCCTTTCCTTCAGAACTTGGTAGACCATTAAAGCAGACACTAAATGGAATTAAGCTGAGAGTGATCTCATTGCTGGTGTTCTGGTTTGTGTGATGTTCTGTCCTTCTTAAAACCAGCATCTTTGTAGTCATTAGTCTAAAGTGGGGCCATGGAAGACATGTGTATGCTTTTGTTTTACTCACTTTCCTGGCAAGGATGAATTCAATTTTTTCCACTTGGAAACCTGGCAGGATGCAGACCCAGGAGCAAAATTATTGAAAAGCCAGTAGTTCTCTCCCTGTAAATACATTTCTTACTTGGCAGGGGAGTGGACTCTGATAAAATGAAAAATGTTTTGTTTTCAATATTGCTTGAATTTCCAACCTCAAGCAGATAGAACTAGTTGAAAATGGTAAATTTGCTCCAAAATTGCACTGTGAATAGACCTTTGTGATCTTTAACTCCCGTACTAGAGAGGCCTCTTTGGCTGACAGTGAGAAAGGTTGGTCTTGTGGTTAAGGGACTGGAGTGGGGTTCAAGATCTGGGTTTAATTCCTGGGTCAGTCCCAGACTCTCTGTGTGACCTTAGGTTAGTCACTTAAGGTAGGTGTACTCTGCAAATGAATGTAGGCATAATTGGGCTAGCTTTAATCTAGCTAGTACAGGTAATAATAGTAATGAAGATATGGTGGCATGGGCTTTAGCACAGGTGAGGAACCAGAGAAGGTAACCATGGTCCCTGGCGGGTGTGTCATCTAGTTCCCAGCCGGTGCCACCATGTTGTCTTCAGCGGTTCCCTGTGCGAGCTAGATTAAAGCTAGCATGGGTATGCCTCCCTGGGCTACAATCATCCCTTGGTTTGTGGCATAGACAGCCCCTTAATCTGTGTTTCCATTTCCTGTCTGTAAAATGGGGATAAATAATCCTTCCTTTCTACTGCACTTTGTCTTGTCTATATAGATTGTTCCTTGGGGCAGGGGCTCTCTCTGACCATGCATGTGTACCATGCTTAGCACAATGGAGGCTTGATGACGATTGGAGCCTTGAGACGTAACTATAACACAAAAAAATAATGATCTGGAGCACCCAATGCATAGCTTTTATCTGCAATCAGAGGACACTGGGATGCTGAGATATGAAGTGTCCAACTTTTAGTCCTCTGGAGCTGCATACCCACAGTATTCTTGCTACCAAGTTAAAGAAGTATGGGCTGGATGAATGGACTGTAAGGTGGATA
>NW_020675870.1:0-5758 GCF_002925995.2 Terrapene triunguis
CAGGGACTCTGGGGGTTTTGCATCTTCCTCTGTAGCATGGGTCATGGGTCACTTGCAGGCTTAAACTAGTGTAAATGGTGCATTCTCTGTCACTTGAATTCTTTAAATCATGATTTGAGGATTTCAGTAACTCAGACAGAGATTATGATCTATATAGGAGTGGGTGGGTAAGGTTCTGTGGCCTGCAATGTGCAGGAGGTCAGACTAGATCAGGGATCGGCAACCTTTGGCACGCGGCCCGTCAGGGAAAGCCCCTAGCGGGCCGAGCCGGTTTGTTTACCTGCAGCGTCCGCAGGTTTGGCCGATCGCAGCTCCCACTGGCCGCGGTTTGCCGTCCCAGGCCAACGGGAGCTGCAGGAAGGGCAGCCAGCACATCCCTCAGCCTGCACCGCTTCCCGCAGCCCCCATTGGCTGGGACGGTGAACCGCAGCCAGTGGGAGCTGCGATCGGCCGAATCTGCGGACGCTGCAGGTAAACAAACCGGCCCGGCCTGCTAGGGGCTTTCCCTGACGGGCCGCGTGCCAAAGGTTGCCGATCCCTGGACTAGATGATCATGATGGTCCCTTCTGGCCTTAAAGTCTATGATGACTTAACCTGGTTTTTTAAAAAATCCAACAGACGAATTGCAATCTTAATATGTATTATGGATTTTAGCCTCATTAGTTAAAGAATGCAAATTAAAGTGAGATTAAAGCAGTAATGACCCAGAGAGAAGCCACAAAGAGGAGGAAAATATGTATCATCATAAGAAAAATTAGTAATAGTAAGGGACTAAGAACTTGGACATAAAGAGAAAATATAGAATACATTAGGCACATTAAATAAAGAGTCAAGGGCAAAAGGAAGAAAAGATAAGTAATACAAAATGGAGAAAGGAAAAAAGCACTTAAGAATATAGGCATAAAATGTAAACAAGTAGCTCATTACTTCAGTGCAGAGAAATTCTGTATAGTTATTTAATGAATGAGGTGCTGAAATACTCACTTATAATTCCAACATATGTTTAAATTACACTTTAAATGACAGTAACTTTTATAAATAAATTCACAAAGGAATACATTTGTTATAACATTCTCTAGGCACACAAACAAATGATTTCAGTTTATTAGTGCTAAGTATTTTAAAATATCATTTTCACACCTGTTTAACATCTCATAACCCATTCTAAAAGAAATTTCTACCCATGACATTCGTTATTATTCAAGAATTGAACTACTGAAATATTGCTGGAGGAAGGATGGTGTTGGATTAAGGCACAAGACTGGAGGTCAGGAGATCCTCACACTGCCACAGACTGACTGGGTGACCTTGGGCAAGTCACTTATTGCCTGTTTGTCTCAGTTCCCTTCTGTGTAACAGAGATAAATTATTACCTCACAGACATTTACAAGGGTTAATTCATTAATGTCTGTAAAGCAATGAGTCCCGCAGATGGAAGCAGCTATAAGTGAAAATATGATTTCTATTTCATCCACACCAAATTCTATACACACCTCTTTAGTCGAAGCCAAGTTCTTTTACATAGCATACATACATACATACATAGCAATCTAGATGTTGGGTACCTTATGTAGCTCACAGACTGCTGTGAAAAAGGTATACATGTACGTACAAGGTATACATAGCAGTTTATATGCCGGGTATTTCAAGACAGAAGCAGTCTATGAACATGCTACATCAACACTTATTGCACCATGCTCTACTATTCTTTTAAAATGGGTCTATTATGTGGTTAACATGCAACTCAGTGGTTTTCACATAGAGGACTCACCAGGCTTCTGCCCTTTAAGCATATTATTCTCTCCTTTTCCCTTACACATGCTTAACTGAACATGCAGTTACACTAAGGTGTCCATCTCATCACTTTCACCCCATCTGCACTGTGCTTCATTCTCAGAGGGTACTGCATAATTGCCACACCACAATGGAAAACTCAGCCATCTTGTTTAGTGGCTATATGTCTTGAAGGACAAGAATGTCAAAAACTTCTATCCATAACAATAGGGCATGAGGATCCATTTTGTTAACTGTACATGAACAAACACCAAGGTCTGCATTCAAGAACTGAAATGTGTCAAATTCTCTGGTTGGCATGACCTTGAGAGAGACTGGCTGGATTTCACAGCCCACTTTCCTGGGTTGAACAATCCGTTTTCAAAGAACACTTAAAGTAAGAATTCACTCTTGCAGTAGTGGCATCATTACAGTATTTTAATTTAATGTATCTGTACTCTTCAGACACTCTGCAATTTTCTTTTGCCCTTTAAAATACTGGATGATGAGTTATTTTCCAAATCTAAATTGTACAGCTCTGGCTTCACTGATATGAGTAAGAGAGAGTTCTACAAAGCCTGGGTATTGTTAAGATTACCCATAGATTAATCATCTTTTCTGTTGGGTTATATGTAAATACTGTAAAATATCTGCATTCTTAAAGCACAATTATTTGTTCCTTAAAAATAGATAGTGGTCCAAAAATAGCCCTCTGTTACTTATCAGTCTGAAACATTGTCCCTTACAGATCCGATCAAATTTTAGACCTAGAGTCTGAACAGTTCCAATGAATTCTTCCCATTACCTATCAAACGAGTACTGTCTGTAAGAGACAATTTTTTTTTATTGTTTTGCAAATTTCATGGGTTTATTAGATTTTGAAATTTAATAAAACAGTGGAGCAAAGAGACTTGACACCTTCTACTAAGTACAAATAAAAGCGGAGTCAAGTCCACTGACTGGAAACTTAAGACCTCATTCCTATGGGAAACAAAATTCAAAGGCTGTTTTTTCACAAACCTGGCCATCTGTTTATATGCTTCTTCAGCCACAGCAAAGATGTGTGGATCCATATCCCCCATATTCTGACCACTGTATGCATTGATGATATCTTCGCCATAGATAGGCAGCTGCTCATAAGGATTTATGGCTACCAAGACAATACCTACAAAGGAAATGGAACAAAATCTATTAATAATGGCTGAGTTGAAAAGGTAAAAGTGTCAAAAGCCAGGTGTATGTTGTTCTAATCTTTCTTAAATGTTTAGCTTAGAGGAGAACGAAGTCCTGATCTGAAGCCCACTGAAGTAAATGGAAAGACATTATTTTGATGGGTTTTAGATTAGGTACTAAATTTGAATCCTGAAAGTTTGAACACAGTTCATTTTCTTGCTTGTAAGAAAATCACCAGGGAGGACTTTTACTCTTCCCCCATTTTTAAAGTTTTGGGTTTGAAGAATGACACGTTGCTTGGGTTTAGAGTAAGTCAGCCGGACATTGACTGATGATGAACAGCCAGCTCTACCCAGTAACAAGATCAATGAGGACTGTACTTCCCATCTTTTATTATAAATCATGGCCTCTGATTTGCTCAGTTATTTGTTGGGATCTAACAGAAAGGCTCTGAAATAAAATAGTGCCCACTTCTCACATAAGGGCTTAATGATGTCAGACATGTCAACCATTTGTGCCTGATGTTATGGCACCACATGTTAATATTAGAAATTTTTAGTATAAAAGAACTAGTATTAGAAATTTTAGTATAAATATTTCTAATAAACAATGGCCTGATTTTGAATAGTGGCCTCCAACAAGTGCTCAGAAATAAATGTAGGTGTACTGCATAGAGCTGGCACACCTAGGCTCCTGATTGAACTTGGAAATCAAATAGTTAGACATTTAAAAGTACTATAACACACTCCCACAATTATTTCAGACCAAGTTGAAAGTCAGGCCAATATTTTTAACTTACTACATCTCTCGCTTCAAGTCTCTCATGACACTGCCACGTAGGGAAGCAGTTGCCATGTGGACAGAAAGAAGTTGTAATCCTAGTTGTGGCCATCTAATAAGCACACCAGGCATCATTCTATGCAACACAACTTGAATGAACATGTCTCCCTCATTCCCCAATACCAGATATTTCTATAGCAGTGTCATATCTAAATATACCCAGCAATCAACCTTCACTTTTTCTATAAAGCACTAAAAGTCTGTAATTCAGGGAAAGAAACAAGACAGTGTTCAGGCCTAAATATTATGACTGAGACAAAGTAGGAGGAACATTTTTCATGGAATAGCAAAGAAAAGGCATCTGAAATCTGGACCTGCTGCTCCGAATATCATCCCAGTTTTACAGATGACTAAATCATGTCATATATTTACAGATCAAGCAAACAGCAAAATAAAAACACAAACAAGCTTTCTAATGAGCAAATACCTTTTGGAAAAGGATTGGAAGGATTCTTGTCTGCATCTTTAGATATATTACATGTTATACGTCAAGACATAACTATGTAACCTGTGATACAAAGACCTCAGTGTTTTTCCATCAGCCATGACTTCACTAGGATGACTCAGGGACTTGAACTTAAAGTCTCTATTATTTTTTTAGAAAAGATGCCAAGCCCTTATACTTTAATGAAGAGTCAAGAATGAACACACACACCCCTACCCATCCGCAAGTTAAGGGCATTTTTTTAGGTGCCAATTTTACAAATCCTGCTATTGAAAATATGAGCAGCTAATAAAAAGTT
Source organism: Terrapene triunguis (assembly GCF_002925995.2). Classification (NCBI taxonomy): domain Eukaryota; kingdom Metazoa; phylum Chordata; order Testudines; family Emydidae; genus Terrapene; species Terrapene triunguis. Next base: position 4,530 of record NW_020675870.1, read on the forward strand.
AAAGTTAGCAGGAAATAATTGGATCATATTCTAGTCACCATCACAGATATACCAAACAATTTGTAGTCTGAGTTTGACTGAAGCCCAGAAATGGAATAGCAGAGGTGTTACAGACCAGTATTAAGGTACACTGGCAGAGCTGGGTAGGAGCACAGGAATGGAACAGTCGAGGGGCTACAAATCAGGACGAAGGTGCACTGGCAGATCTTTGTGCAGAAGGATGAACAATGCCTTCCCGGCACATGCTAGGCTTCTCAACAAAGCCAGACTCACCCATACAAAATTAAAAATAAATAAGACTACAGAAAACCTGGTTGCACAATGAAGAGGCTGGGACCATGATCTGATGCAAGAGATTAATACAGTAACTCCTCACTTAATGTTGTAGTTATGTTCCTGAAAAATGTGACTTTACGTGAAACGATGTTAAGCGAATCCAATTTCCCCATAAGAATTAATGTAAATGGGGGGCGGTGAGGTTTCCAGGGAAATTTTTTTCACCAGACAAGAGGTATATATACACCAGTACAAGTTTTAAACAAACAATTTAATACTGTACACAGCAATGATGATTGTGAAGCTTGGTTGAGGTGGAGGAGTCAGAGGGTGAAATATTTCCCAGGGAATGCCTTACTGCTAAATGATGAACTAGCACTCGGCTGGGCCCTCAAGGGTTAACACATTGTTGTTAATATAGCCTCACACTCTAAAAGGCAGCACAAATGGAGGGAGGGGAGACAGCATGGCAGACAGAGACACACACACCGTGAGAGAGAGAGAGAGAGAGAGAGTGTGTGTGTGTGAGAGAGAGATGTGCATTGCCCCTTTAAGTATGCTGACCCCACTCTAATTACATTGCCTTTTTAAGTAGATCAGCAAGTTGAGACAGCAGTTGCTGCTAGCAAGCTCCCTCCGTCCTGAGCCCTGTCGTGTTCCCCCCCACATGGAGATGGGGTAAGCGGGGGGCAGGAGCAGGGGGGAGGCGGATACCCTGATATTAGCACCCTTTCCTCTCCCCCCCCCCCCCCCCCCGCAAGCAGGAGGCTCCCAGGAGCAGCTCCAAGGCAGAGGGCAGGAGCAGCACATGGCAGTGGGGGGAGGGACAGCTGCAATTGATAGCCTGCTGGGCAGTTGCCTCACAGGGAACTTAGGGAAGCGGGGAGCTGATAGGGGGGCTGCCAATCCACCCTGGTTCCAAGCCCCCACCAGCAAGCTCCACTGGGCTGCTC
>NW_020675871.1:0-1237 GCF_002925995.2 Terrapene triunguis
GCCCCACCCCACCCCATCTCCTACACCCCCATCCCAACACCTCCCAAATCTCCTACCCCTCCGCCCCACCCCACCCCATCTCCTACACCCCCATCCCAACAGCCCCCAAAGCTCCTACCCCTCCGCCCCACCCCACCCCATCTCCTACACCCCCATCCCAACACCCCCCAAATCTCCTACCCCTCCACCCTGCCCCACCCCACCCCATCTCCTACACCCCCATCCCAACACCCCACACATTTCCTACACCTTCCTCACACACACACCCCAACATTATTTGATCAAGTTGGGATCTTTCTCCTTTATCCCCAGAATTCCCACCAGAGATGCCCTCCTGCCATTGACCCTGCACCAGGGCACGGTGGGACGGAAACATCTGCAAGTCAGCTGAGCACTTGGGGCTCTCCCTGCAGCCCAGAGGTGTGGGCCAAATCCTCCCCTCCCCCACCGTCCGGTTCTGTTCACAGTCAGCCTTTCCTGTCTGGTAATAGCTCCAAGCATTGTGAGCAGAGCCGAGTCCCTCCCGTTGCTGCAGCCCTGGCCTGTGAGCTGCTGGAGAATCCCCATTGGTGGTGGCAGTATGGGGGCTACGGCACATGGCAGGGCCATAGTAATTCTGCCCAGCAGGGGGCTGCACGGTGACACACACAGCATCTCCTGCAGGGGGAACATGAAGGGGCAGGATGCAGTTGCTGGCATGTGACTGTGGTGGGGACTGGGCTCAGACCCCACTCCTGGGGGAGCCATGGGGAAGGCCTTGTCCCCCCAGCAGGCAGGGCCGAGGAGAGCGGGAGTCCCAGGACTCTGTAGCTCAGCTGGGCAACACAGACTCCCCCTCAAAACACAGCCTGGGCGGCTCTGGGGCTGCCCGGCCCAGGAACCCCCACAGCCTGGAGTGGGGTGGCCTGCTCTGGGGACGGCAGTGAGTCCTGGGTGCTGTGTATGGGCCCGGCATGGGGGCCCTGTGCTGGGAGTGATGAGGGGAGGCCCCGAGGCCAGGGGGTCAGCAAGGCACCTGGAAGCTTCTCCAGAGCCCGGTGAGGGGCAGTGCAGGATGGGAGCCCTGTGCTGGGGGTCTGTGGGCAGTGCAGGGCGGTGGGGGGGGGCCTGGGGGCAATCCAGGGCGGGGGCCCTGGGCTGGGGGGGGGGGGGAAGGGGGGGGGGGGGCCTGGGGTGGGGGCGGTAGGGGGGGGGGCCCTGGGCTGGGGGAGCTCTCGCTCTGTCCCTGACCCAGGCC
>NW_020675872.1:0-1932 GCF_002925995.2 Terrapene triunguis
AGAACTGCATGGGACAAAAAAAGCTTGAGGGTTTAACTCTCGGATCATGTCTGCACTCCTCTGTTCTTTCCTCTCATGTTGGCACCATTATCGTAGCCCTGACCTCTCATGTCAGCTATTGCAATTCCCGTATCTTCCAGCTTTTTAAGAAACACATTTGTCATACCAGCTCCTGTAGTATCATCAATGTCAATAAATTCTAGAATATGCTCTCTGACAGTCACCATTGCAGGGACATTTTCACTAGGTTTTGTTGTTGTTACAAAACGCACTATTAAAGTCATTTGTTTCATATGGCTGACGTCAGGTGTGCAGTCCAGAATAATACAGTAATATCTTGCTGACTTCAGATCTGCCACAATCTTCTGTTTGACTTTTGTTGCCAGTAACTGTATGATCTCATTCTGAGTTGTTTTTTCAAGGTAGTGGTGTGTGTACATTTCTTGGGTGGTGAATCTTCTTAGATGCTCCTGGAGTGCAGCATCCAACTCAGCCATCAGCTCCACAATTTTAAGGAAGTTTCCATTGTTTGGCACACACAGCTGATCTGAAGTGCCACGCAGTGCTAGGTTTTGGGTAGCAAGCATTCTCACAATGGCAATGAGCCTTTTCAGAACATTTTGCCAGTAAAGAGACTCTGATGCAATCTTCTCTTAATGCTGATTATCTATGGTGGCCTTTAACCTTAGTCTCATCTCAAGCTCTTTCCACCTATGTAATGCTCTCTGGTGATTTGCTGCCTTCTCATGGCATGCCAGATTTCTAGCCTGATTTTTCCAGTTCTTTGTTCCTGTAGAACCCAATGTGGCTGGAACATTAGACTGGAAGAGTTTGCAACAAAAACAGTATGCAGCATGCTGGGTTTTTGAGTACATAAGCCATGGCCTCTCCACTTTGTCACCATTGGGGATTTCACACCAGTAATGTGTTGGATGGAAACTTCTATTTTCATTGTCTTTGGGGAACATGAAGTTTTTCACTTGCTGTGGCCCATGCACTACAAGGAAGTCCCTCAGGCTACTGCTCAAGTGGGTCCATAGTCCTGGATCATCTAGACTTAAGGAACTAAACTCAGCAGCAGCTGTTCCTTGTGCCTCCACCACACTCTTCTCTGATCTACACTTTTCTTCAGGAATGTGCATGGTTACATCCATTTGAGATGGAGATACAGATGCTGCAGTAGGTGCCAGGTCACCTGCACTCTGACTAACTGGAAGATCAGGCATCGCCTCACCACTCACATCCACACTGGGGCCAGAAGGCTCACTGTGAACATGTGTGTCTGTGTATCTCAGGAGAGCTCCTTCCTGCTTAGATAGAAAAGTTTCCTTTGCTTGCTTTCTTTTTCTGAATGCTGCCCCAGAGGGGCGTTTTCTTCTTTCACTCATGACTGCTGTTCTGTGCCAGCTATAGTGGCTCTCAACACTCAGTTGAAGGGGACAAATAAGCAGGCTGGTAGCAGGGCCTGAGTGAGGGAAGATATCAGCATCTTAAGGGCCTAACTGGCTCCTATTACTTCAGTTGACTGCCTGTTCTCCTCAAGTGGGTTCAGGGAAGCAGCGGGAAACAGAAAGCTCCCTGAGAAGCTGGTGTTAATCACTCCAGGCTCCTGGGGGTGCTAGAGAGGTACATAAGAGGCTCCTCCTCCTCTGTCTCCCTGCAGTTCCTGCTGCTTTCTGTTATTCCCTCTCATAGGGTTACCATATTTTGAGTGTCCAAAAAGAGGACACTCCACAGGGCCCCGCCCCCGCCCCCAGCCCCGCCCACGCCCCTGCCCCAACTCCACCCCTTCCCCAAAGTCCCCGCCTCAACTCCGCCCCCTCCCCTGCTTCCCGCGAACATTTGATTCGCGGGAAGCCTGAAGCAGGCAGCAGGTAAGCTGGGGAGGGTGGGGGGAGGAGGCGTGGCCCAGTCTGGCCCCCCCAACGGAGC
>NW_020675873.1:0-1462 GCF_002925995.2 Terrapene triunguis
TCCAATACCAGCAGTTTAACCAGGTCCTCCTTCGTCTGGGCCCCATCAGCCCACTTGCTGGCGTATCCCTCCATGCGTACGGCTAGTTGCAGATATGAGATCTCAGGGGTTTTATCCTGACTCCGGAACCTTTCCCGGTACATCTCAGGAGTCAGCCCAAACTCACGTAGCAGGGCCTTTTTGAATAGTTCATAGTCCCCTTTCTCCGCCTCGTCCAGTTGGCGGTACAATGCCACGGATTTGGGGTCCAGTAAGGGGGTGAGAACCCGGAGTTTGTCCGCAGGATCAACCTGGTGCAGCTCGCAGGCCGTCTCAAAGGCATCTAGGAAGTCATCCATGTCCTCCCCCTCCTTACGTGGGGCCAGGATGCACTTATCAAAGCTCCGTGCAGTCCTGGGTCCCCCCTCACTCACCGCAGCCGGGGTCGCGCGGTCCTTCAGCCTCGCCAGCTCCAGTTCCTGCTGACGCTGTCTCTCTTCATGCTGCCTTTGTCTCTCATTCTCCTCCCGTTCATGACGCCTCTGTTGTTCACGATCCTCCAGCTCTCTCAGTTTTAGGTCTTTCTCCCAGTCCAGCCCATTCCGCTCCACGGATGCCGCGCGTGGCCGGGAGGATCCCCTGCTGGCCGGGGGGGTCACGGCGCCCTCGGTATTTGCTGGGCTCCTCCCCACCCTTCCCCTAGGCATAGGAAGGAGGGGTCTCGGGAAGCCCTCAGCAGCCGGCTGACCACTCCCAGCTGGGACAGACACTGGGGCCTGCGCTGCCTCTGCCAGGCTGCTTCCCTCAGAGACAGGGATCAGTTCATTCGAGCGATCTCCCTCCTCCAGCTGGGCAATGAGCTGTTCTTTGGTGAGCTTCCCAATGCGCAGCCCCCTCTGCTTGCACAGCTCCACCAGGTCACTCTTAAGCCGCTTGGCATACATCTTCCTGCTGGCCAGTCACAGGCCTGTGTGCTCACCGCTCCCCACCGTCTCCAGGGAGACCCCTAGTGTGCCAGCCCTTCTCGAGGTCACCACCTCTCTGCCAGGGTCGAGCTGCAGACTCCTCCGCCCCTGGGACCACTCGCTGCGATCCCCCGGGGGACCCTGTTACTGCAAAAGTCCTTCTCGCTGGTCACACACTCCCAGGGGTGATAACCGTCTCTCTCTGACTCCTCAGCACGCCTGGTCCCCGTCAATCCCCCTTCGTTTTACTTCTCCCCAGTCACTTACTGCAGGAAGCGCCGTCCACGGGGTGCAGTAGATCCCGCCGCTGCCACCAGTTGTCACGGAGTATGGGGGGACTCAGGGCCCTGCACCCCCGGCGTCCTGCGATTCACCATGACTCTCAGCCAGCCAGTAAAGCAGAAGGTTTATTTAGATGACAGGAATACAGTCCAAGACAGGCCTTGCAGGCACAGACAACAGGATACCCCACAGTTAGGTCCATCTTGGGGTCCTTGGGCACCCCAGCCCACCTCCTG
>NW_020675874.1:0-1174 GCF_002925995.2 Terrapene triunguis
TGCATATGCCCACACGCTGCACACAACACCCACGCTGGACACACACAATCTCAGGGAGTTCCTGGTTTTGGCAAAGGCCCTGGGCTCCCAGTTCCCCCTGCTTCCCGCCACAGCTTCAGACACTCTGGGGTTCCCTGGTTTTGCAGCCAGAGCAGGGCCAGGCCCCTCTGACCGGCTACGTACAGCAGCCCCTTCGCCAGCACCTCCCCAGGCTGTAGGGGCTGTGGTCAAGCAGCGCCCTCTACTGGACTCCAGGCCTCTGACCATGAGAGCTGACTGCCATGGGCCCCTAGTGCATGTACTCCGATGGCTGGGTGCCGGCGGCACCGCACTGGACATTTGAGAGGAGCTCAGCAGTGGTGGGGCCAGGTTTTGCAACCAGGGGCGATGGATATCAGCAGTGCCTCCCTGTTCAGTGGGTGCAGGCCACCTCCACCGCCCCCTCCGTGACACCCACGCCGCAGGCACCACAAGCCCAATCCCGGCCTGGTGCGGAGGGAAGGTCTGGGAGGGGGTGGCTAGAGAGCGAGCCCATCTTACGCTCACCTGGCACCTGGGCCCGGCTCCCTGCCCTGCGCACTGCCACCTGGCACACGGGCTCGCACCGTCATTCCTGTTTGGCCTCAGTCATGGTAGAGTGGGAAGCCAACTGCTGCTGGGTGTGCGCGAGGCGGGCTCGCTCTCTAGGCCCATGCGAAAATTCATGTCATCCACCTCCTTTGGTCAACTGCATAATATGCTTGGAAAGGCACCACAGGTACGCGAAAGGCCGCCAGGGGGCAGTGCCTCACACATTGGGACCTAGGGAACTCCAGAAGCACCCCAGATCAGGGCCGGTTCTGAATCCGGTGGGCAGAGCTCCCGAGAGCAATTCCATGTCTGAGCTGGGAACCACCTGGGGCAATTCCACTCGCCCTGAACCCCAGGGCAAATGCCTGGGACCCCACCCCCTTGGCTATGGGCCCTGGTCTTCCCTGGCTCCCAGCTGCCCTTCCTAGCCCAGCGGTCTGTATGTTCTTCTACCCCTCCCTCTTTCCTGGGGTTGGGAGGGCTGGGTGTGGACAGTAACAAAGGAGTGAAAGAGAGAGGGGGAGGGATGGGAATGAAATGGGGGAGGGAGAGGGCCCGAGGCAGCAGAGGGGGGATAATCAATAGCAGTTAATCAGCCATGCAG
>NW_020675875.1:0-4323 GCF_002925995.2 Terrapene triunguis
TTTTTTTTTTTGCTTGGGGCGGCAAAAAAGTTAGAGCCGGCCCTGCTCTCAAGCTAAAGGAAAAGGGAACAAGGGATGTTGCTAAAATGAAAGCCTTACTTAATACTTTACACTTCAAATTCTTTAACTGTCTTTCCTTTTCTGTATGTTTAATAAAATAATAAAATGATGTTTAATGGTGTGTTTGCCATGGTACTAAGCAGGTTTAATAACACTGTTTAATGTTGGACAGTGACAGGATCTTGTTAACACTTTTGACTCTTTGGGCCCAAATAGTCCATCTAAATACAACATTTTTCTTTATCAAACTGAACTTTGTCCAAGCTCTAATTTGCTGTCTTTCGCTACTCCACTCCTCAAATACAATCAATGAATTATGCATTATTCATCTTTATCTCTAATAGTACCTTCTAATGTTTTGTCTCCTGTCATGCTTCTTTCCACAGTGTTTTCTGGTGTCCCATAACAGTATCTCCCCAAGATCCTTTTAAGTCATGTATTCAGGTTTCAAAGCTATTTTGCCCTATCAGATACTTTCCCAGAAACTAATAAACCCAAAGGAGAAATTGACATTCCACAGCTTGAATTATGATTCAGATCTCAAATGTAACTATAAAAATGGCATCTTGGGAACCCATGTATATAATCATAGGTAAATAAAGAGATCTTAATATCCCAGTTAGGGGCTGCATAGGTGTCAGTGAGAATATAATTTGTCCTGCAGGAACTTTATTACTGATGATGATACATTGAGGAAAAGAGAATTCAGCTTGACTTTAAAATTCCAAGGTTAGTTCACAGACTTTTTACTTAAATGAATATTGTTTCATTGTGAACTGAGCAAAGTTTGTATGGAGGACATCGAGGCACAGTAAAAAGAGATCCAGATAGTGCCATTTTTTCCTACTCTCTTTTCAGTGTAATATATTAACTGGATTCTCAGTGGATTCTTCATCACTTTAAATCCAGACTTGACATCTTTCTAAAATATAAAGTGATAGCATATAGTATAAGATTGAAGTATAGCCCAAATGCAAGTTATGGGCTTAAAACAGAAATTAAATTACTTGGATTTTATGTGTTTTTTTTTAATTTTCTATTTCTGAGTTTTTCTCTTTATTTTGAGAGTTTACTTTTTCTACATTTTAGATTTCTATAAGAATTTCAAGCAATTTCTGCCTTGAAAGTGTCAATCACATCACAGTAAATCAATGGCTCTTTGTGGCTGAGATACTTGACAGCAGGTGGGAATGTACCTCTCAGTCCAAAATAAGGTGGATCACCTCTGCCCTAGAGCTTGGATTTTTAAGTCTTTAATTTCTTGAAAAAAGAACAGGAGTACTTGTGGCACCTTAGAGCTAACAAATTTCTCTAAGGTGCCACAAGTACTCCTGTTCTTTTTGCAGATGCAGACTAACATGGCTGCTACTCTGAAACCTTTAATTTCTTGGTGTTTTAAATCTAGTCTACAGTAAGTTCAATCACTTTCCCCCCTCAGTAATAGAGCTATACAATCCAGTTTGTATTAAATAAGGTATTGAGAAAGGTTGATATCTGTTCATGTTTACTACAGAACTGAGTTGTATACATTTATATATTAATCAATTTATGATGATTCAAGAGAAAACAAACTTTGCCATGCACATTGTTATAAATTCTCATTGAAAGGGTTTAAAAATCTATAGGTACCATAGTGGGAGATAAAACAGTACTATCCCAACATTTGTATGAGGGTACCATGGCCCATGGAAATGTACATTGAGCTTTTCCAAACTACAGTACTTGCAGTTTGAAATTAAGATTACATTTCCAACTTTTTACAATTTGACTTTTATGCTTAGCACTCACTGAAAAGTATATAGCCAACCACATCAGAATATAGTTTTCTGTTTCTAATTTATGTTTTTCCCCAAGGTAGGGTATGTGACTCCTACCCGTCCTGACCTTAGATCATACTATCTTTTTAGCGTTTGCTGATCTTAAGTGTAGGGCTATTGTTTTGTAAATGAGTGTAGTGTACCAAGTAGGGCATTTTAATTTGGCATAGATGGTGGAGTCAGGGTTTGTAGCTGCTACATTCTCCAGCACGTAACCCACAGAATCATGTGGTTCGTTGCCAAAATAAGCCTTAGTAGATTATCTATCATCAGGTTGCCTGACTCAGGTAAGAAAACATATGACTCAGAACCATGACTATACACACCCTGCTGTCTATAAATCTGAACAATGAACAATCAGTGCCACCTATGCATTACACTGTACTTTCTACATTTAGCTATCTTGTACTCATTCTCACATGAGTCACTGTACTATATTGCAAAGACAGTTAATAATATCTTTTAAAAGTGTGCATAGTCATAAAGTGGTAAAGGATAGATTTAAGTAGAAGTTCTTATTGAAAGCAAGCATACAAATACATGGGACAACATGGCCTGGAAATCTGGAGTTCAAACCTTCCTCCTCGATGTGTATTGGTCCAATCCTGTTCTTGTTGTTAAGGCATAACTTTCAACTGTGGTCCATCACAAGTGTTCAGGATCAATGTCTCTTTTTTGCAAGTACCAGAGATAACTGCTCTATAAAGGTAATGATTCTGATTTCCCTTAATGTGTTTTTTAAACTAAAGTTGTTTCCCTTTTCTTCAAGAATGTGTATTCTTCACCAATGCAATTCATTGGAAACAGTTTGTAAAATGGTGCAACATATGCATACATATATTTCTATTTCAAAGAAAATGACATGTGCCAGCTATAACTGTAGCTAGTCCAATTTATAAATAAAAAGAAAATGCTTTTTCATAGCTCTAGAGTTTTCCTACAGTCTTGATGTAACCTCATTGAAAACCCAACAAGCAACTGAATCCATCATTATTCATGTTATTTTGTAGCAGGAAAAATGCATTTGTTATTGCTTCAACACGTACATTTTTAGAACTCCATTTATTTTTTTTTCCCCTCCAAAAATAGGAAATTAAGCTGGGTGCGTTTTACTTTTGAACATCAAGCCACTTATTTAGATGGCTAAATATGGACTTAGACTCCTAAAGTTAGGCACCCATTTAAAAAAGAACTTGGCCAATGTTAATAATCTAAATTTAATGTAATACAGTAAAAATATCCAAAACAACTAAAGGTCCTCCCATCCACTCCAGTGCCTAAATAAAAGCATGAGAAAATATAGGCCTTACAAAATGTTCAGCAGTCCAAGAAACTTGGACTGGGTCAATCGTAGATGAAGAGAAGAAAATTCTGAGGAGAATTCCAGACACACGCATGTCTAAGAGCTGTCAGCTTGAGTATAGCTTTTGATTATTGGGAAAGAAATCGGATGGAAAAAATCTCAAACTTTTCATTTTTTCCCAAGATTCAAAAAATGTTCTGTCAAGCTCTAGTTTTGAGCATCCCAGTTAATACTAATGCACACAAACAGAAGTGGCAGTCTCTAAGATAACCAGAGCCCCAAACCACTAAGCAGCTTTATAGATAAAAGTTTAAACTGCACCTGGAATCAACGTGGGAGTCAGTGTGGTTTCTAGAACACAGGCGTAGCATTCTCTGTGTGTGAATCACCTTTTGAGTAAGTGGGCAGCTGCATTCTGCAAGCGTATAAAGTTCCGAAATGGTCGTTAAGGGTTGTTCTGTATAGCCTACATAGGAACAACCCTCTCTGGAAGTGGCAAATGTTTGGTTATCAGTGGTGAGCTCTACATCTGGTAGGAAAGATTGTAGCTCTACAAAAATGTTCTTAAAAAGCAGTCTTGGCCATTGCTACTACTTAAACATGAAGAAGCTTCCAAGAAGCCAGTAGAACTGGAGAGTGTGAAGGTAAGTAACAGTAGCACCCCATCTATTTTCTTTGTTTGTTTCTTCTAATCTAGTATTATGATAGATCAGTTTAAATTGAGCTTCATCCAGTTAGCTCTCATCCCAGATGCAATCTTGGCCAGGCACTGGGAAAACAGAGTGACTACACAATTTAGGTCAGAAGAAACAGTGATAGCACTTCACTTCACTTCATCCAGCCTCACGTATAATACACTGCAGGAGGAATGACAGAAGAGAAGTCAGCAGAACTCCATGCAAGCGAGGCTTCAGGAGCCTCTCGGTCTTCCCCAGAATAAAATAACATGAATTGCTAAATAATTTGTATCAGAATGGTAGAACAGCTTAAATGGAATTAGAGCTGTGAGAAATGTTCAACATGTAACCCAAAATCTTGTAAAATGTGCCTGGTTTCATAGATTCATAGATTCTAGGACTGGAAGGGACCTCGAGATGTCATCGAGTCCAGTCCCCTGCCCGCATGGCAGGACCAAATACTGTC
>NW_020675876.1:0-1146 GCF_002925995.2 Terrapene triunguis
AAATGTAAAGTAATGCACATTGGAAAAAATAACCCCAACTATACATAGAATATGATGGGGGCTAATTTAGCTACAACTAATCAGGAAAAAGATCTTGGAGTCATCGTGGATAGTTCTCTGAAGACATCCACACAGTGTGCAGCAGCAGTCAAAAAAGCAAACAGGATGTTAGGAATCATTAAAAAGGGGATAGAGAATAAGACTGAGAATATCTTATTGCCCTTATATAAATCGCTGGTACGCTCACATCTCGAATACTGCGTACAGATGTGGTCTCCTCATCTCAAAAAAGATATACTGGCACTAGAGAAGGTTCAGAGAAGGGCAACTAAAATGATTAGGGGTTTGGAACGGGTCCCATATGAGGAGAGATTAAAGAGGCTAGGACTTTACAGTTTGGAAAAAAGGAGACTAAGGGGGGATATGATAGAGGTATATAAAATCATGAGTGATGTGGAGAAAGTGAATAAGAAAAAGTTATTTACTTGTTCCCATAATATAAGAACTAGGGGTCACCAAATGAAATTAATGGGCAGCAGGCTTAAAACAAATAAAAGGAAGTTTTTCACACACCGCACAGTGAACGTGTGAAACTCCTTGCCTGAGGAAGTTGTGAAGGCTAGGACTATAACAGGGTATTAAAGAGAACTGGATAAATTCATGGAGGTTAAGTCCATTAATGGCTATTAGCAAGGATGGGTAAGGAATGGTGTCCCTAGCCTCTGTTTGTCAGAGGGTGGAGATGGATGGCAGGAGAGAGATCACTTGATCATTACCTGTTAAGTTCACTCCCTCTGGGGCACCTGGCATTGGCCACTGTTGGTAGACAGGATACTGGGCTGGATGGACCTTTGGTCTCACCCAGTACAGCCGTTCTTATGAAAAGTTATATTACATTTGGCCTTAATTTTCTTTCCACTCAGGGCAGAGAGAGAGCTCTGGGAGTGAGGATAGAATGTTTATTGGGAGATACGATGTTTCTGGATCTCTCTATAAAGAGCCAAGTGGGATGTGCGCTGGGGGTAATGGGCAGAATCCTCATCTGTTGTAAATCAGCAAAGGTCAGTTGTAGTCAGTGGTGCTACACTGATTTACACTAGCTGAGGATCTGGCCCTATATAACTAAAAGGGAAATGAAGGAAACTT
>NW_020675877.1:0-3817 GCF_002925995.2 Terrapene triunguis
ATCCCCCGCTGGGATGGGTCCTCAGTCCTTTGTTCAAAGCTTCAGCTAGTAGCAAAGTTCCTCCAGAGGTATGAAGCAGGATTGAAGACGAAATGGAGATGAGGCATCAGCCTTATATAGTCTTTTCCAGGTGTAAGAACACCCTTTTGTTCTTACTGTGGAAAATTACAGCAAAATGGAGTCTGGAGTCACATGGGCCAGTCCCTGCATACTTTGCTGAGTCTCAAGGCATATTTGCCTTCTCTCAATGAGTCCATTGTATAGCTGGTTTCAGAGTAGCAGCCGTGTTAGTCTGTATCCATTGTATAGCTGATGGTCCTTAATGGGCCATCAAGCAGGCTAGGCAGAGCTAACACCAGTTTGTCTGGGATGTCACCCAGCAGCATACAGACAGTATAGAGCCAATATTCATAACTTCAACTATAAAACTGATACACACACATAGACAGCATAATTATAACCAGTAATTCATAACCTTGTCTTAGACACCCCATTTGACCCCCTTTATACAAGATTTGGGTGCCACTACAGGACCTTGGTTGCAACAATGATCTATATGGTCCCAGATTATATCAATAACGTCACACCCCCAACGCAAAATTGATGCAGGAAGGGATGACACAAACATCACTGACTGCATCCCAAGAGCTCCCCATTCTTGGGTCTGTCTCACTACAGCTAGTATTGGGTTAGAAGTTATACCAGTGTATAACAGAAATGGTTTATCAAAGTCATGTTCAATAACATGATTGAACCTCTTTACAAACTCAAGGTAAAACTTAGTTAGAACAATAGTGGATTGGATCTGCTCTTGCAGCATGGTTCCTGAATGTCTCATGTGATCTTGCCAAGAGCTAAAGAAAACAGCTACTTTATTCATACAAGCTCTGGCCAATATTTGGAACCCAATTAACATCAAGTTAATGTAGATATTAAGGTTGTTTACAGCACAGGAATCTTGGCCTTTAGCCATGAAAGCAATATGGTAGTGTGCCTCGGTTTCCCTTTTTATACAGCACATTAGGTCTGGAATGTCTTTTCCCCTGTGAAAAGTTCCAATACTGTTTACAGGCATTAACTGTGAAACACCAGTATAACAAGGCCTTTTAACATAAAGTGTGTTCTCATGTATTCCTTTTAACCTGTTCAATGGATTTTCCAAACGCTTAGGCATATTGTACATTTTTACAGTTTGTGGCAATAGCAACACATTTGTTACAAAAATTACCACTAGCAATAATAACAAATTCATTGCAAGTGTCCATTTACAATCATGTTTGTCATGCCACACCTTTGGCTCAATACCATTGGAGTTTGGGCATTCTAGGGTTAACCTGTGGCTTCCCTTTGCAAAATTCAGTTTTCTCTTTCCTCCTTGTCCTGCAGGATCAAACCCTGATTTCTCTTGCTTAACAGAATTCACTGGCTGATGGGGTGGGCTCTCTGTGCTATCAGCTATTAGCAAGTCCTTCCTCTCCCAGCCAGGCAAGTCATTTGCATTACCACAGACAGGAGCCAGTCCACCAGTTTTCATATCCTTAACTGCTATCATTTCCAAGGCTGGACTCTGTCTTAAAGAGATACCACACAAATCCAAAGAGTCTGAGGGTGAGAGTTTGCCTGCTCTCCCCTGCATCCTCAAGCATTTAGCCATAAAACTGTTCTGCTTTGAAACACCAGTAACCAAATCTGTCCTCAGACCCTGAAGCACAGACCGCTCGCTTAGCGAATTAGCATGGAGACAGTCCTGTCCCAACACCATTGTCTTCCCAACAAGCTGGCCACACACAGCCACTTGGTTATAGGGCTGCTCAACTTTCTTAACAGCTCTTACTCCATCTGAGACCTTCTCAAAGCTACCCACACTGGATCTTTTAAAAGGAAAGTCAGTGGATCCCTTCACAACAGAAAATTTCTGGCTGTTAGGAACTGAAACTTCCTTGCTTAAATCACTCTCACACCCTTCAGTTGCAGCGAACTGCTTGCACAGATTACCATGAGGATTCCTTTCCCCAGGAGCTTTTCTAAGCCGCAAATCACCCCTCACAGAAATTCTGCCCTTACCCTCTTCACCTAGGGCTTGCTCTAAAGGAACACTTCCCTGAGCAACAACAGACTTTTTCTGGGTCTTACTTACATCCAGGATCACCTTTGGCCCATCAGGTAGATTTCTACACAATCCCCTTTCAGGCAAACCCATAGACTCATTAGATGAAAGGTCAGAAGCATTCTTTCCTTTGCCACACACAAGCTTAGGAATTTTGTCCTTTTTGCTACAAGTTGTTAAACTGTCCGTAGGTACCACAACCAAATTACCTTTCTGCTCTCCTTGTGCCCTGGCTAGGGTATCACCCTGATTAGACAGAGTTGTTACCCCCTTCTCCAACCCCACATGAGCAACAGGCAAGATACAAGCACCAGAATTGTCTGGTCTCTGGGATTTTGCTAAGACACTAACTGGATGCAACCTAGTTACAGTGCCATTCTTCCCAGCAGACACAAATTTAGGACCATTCCCTTCCTGGGCTTTAGTTGAATCCAGAACCAAATCTGAGACAACTGAATTACTCTCAACCATCACAGGCTGAAAGGCACCTTCTGTCTGCTCCACAGACAAAAAAGAGTTGGAGACACCTTTTCCTTTATTAGACACACCGTTTGGGATTTCATTTCCCTTGTCCCAGCACACCGGGCTGTTCACAGACAACTGCTTGGAGACTGGGGTAGCTTCCTCCATAGGCAAGTCAATACCCCTGACAGACACAGGCACATTTCCTTCACTGTCACTATTCTTCACACAGGAAACAGGTAAGGTATAGGGACACTCATCTTCCACTCTCCTTGCCTTCCCAAACTGCTGACTAGATAAAGCCATCAGCTCACACGACTGCCTAGGCTCATCCGAAATCTCCTTGTTCTCCTCTCCCTTCGCTTGATCTGATTCCAGATTTACTTCTGAGACATTAGATAGACATTCAGAAACTTCATTCACAGCCAAACAGCTACTTTCCAAAGACAAACTTTTGGAGAAACCCTCCCTAGGCACAACCTCAGGATCAACCCTCTCCTGTGCCTGGTTTGTGTTAACTTGACTGACCATAGCTTTAATATCATTTCCAATCATAATATCCTTAGGGATTGTGTCTTTTACTCCCACAACCATGGTGCCCTCAAATCCCTTCCATTTCAGGTGGATTTTAGCCAAAGGCACCCTGACAAAATACTCAGAAAAGGCTACAACAGTCACATCTTCACCTGGCAAATAATCTTCCTTCCTGACAAGACTTGTTTTAACCAAAGTGATATCTGCTGCGGTGTCCCTCCATGCCATGCACCTTACTCCATTCACTTCTGCGCTGCTAATAAACTCTGCATTATTTCCCCCATATTTAGCTTTAATGTGAGTTTTAAGGTCAAATTCTTCAGAGACCACCGAAACAGCATTTGCACACAGGGCACCAATGCTGGGCTCTGTGTAGCTTGCCTGTGAGTTTATAACAACAGGGTTAGCATTTGCCGTGGCATTTGGGGTTGCTGGTTTTGGGCTGCCCTTCAGTGTCGGGCAGTCTGGTCTCATGTGGCCCAGCATACCACAGTGATAGCATGTAACCTGTTCCGTCCTGGGATGTGAGTTCCTACCCTCCGGGCCCCCTTGAACTCCTTTAGAAGAGTCAGGTTTACTTTTAAACCCTTCCCTCCTCTTGAACTGGGGAGAATGGTGATTAGTTTTCCCTGGAGTTTTACACCCTTCTCGAGCCCTGTTTTGGGTGTGGGCATCCGCAATCTCTGCTGCCCGTAGGACTGACTCAGGGTCCCT
>NW_020675878.1:0-5443 GCF_002925995.2 Terrapene triunguis
GATAGGTCCATGAAGAATTCTTCGGTAGACCTCCTGCTGTACATACCAGGGTTAAGTTGATAGAGCCTCATCTCTAAGGGGTGTGAGTTTTTTCTTTACTATTGCAAAAAAGAGCCAATACAATTTTCATTTGCATTAGCAGAGCCATAGCATGCCAGTCACGGGAGGGGATAGTAGCATTTTTCTTAGTGCTGGTTAGGCTTCAGCTGGAGTATTGTGTCCAGTTTGGGTCTCCAATATATAGGAAGGATGTAGAGAAACTGAAAAGGATCCAAATGAGAGTGACAAAGACGATCCACAGGATGGAATGCAAGCCATACGAGCAAAGGCTGAAGGAATTGGCTATGTTTAGTTTGGAAAAGGGAGGATTAAGGGGGGACATGACAGCAGTCTTGAGATACTTGAAAGGCTGCCATTAAAACTATGGAGGAATGTTGCCACATAGATCAAGAGGCAAGGGGTTCAAACTACAGCATAGCAGAATTAGATTTAATCTCAGATAAACTTCTTAACTGTAAGAACAGGAGGACAATGGAACAGATGCCCAGGCAGGTTGTGGAAAGTCATTCACTGGAGGTTTTCAACAGGAGACTGGATAGTCATCTGTCTGGGGTGGTTTAGACACAACAAATCCTGCATCTTGGCAGGGGGTTAGACTAGCTGAACATTGTAGCACCTTCTAACCCTGCCTTGCTTTGATTCCATGATATAAAATCCTAGTGTAGACCAGGTCTTACTCAAATACAAGTTATGGAGCTCAGTACTTGGGTAACTGGTTGAAATTTAATGTCCTGTGTTATACAGAAGGTCAGACTGGATGTTCTGATTTTGAACCCTATGAATCTATTGATATAGGAAGTAGTTCAGGCATTTAGGTTTATTCTTTCTCATAACACACGAACAAGGGAACATTCAATTACACTGAAACTCTGAACATATAAAATTGATAAAAGAAAACTGTTTACATAATCCATATTTGGCCTCTGAAACTCCTTGACACAGATATTATTGGAGCAAAGAGCTTAGCTGAATGGGATTCGCAACTGGATTGGCCATAGTTGGTGTTGCTGGTGGCACCACCCATCGTTAAGTCTGTCTGACACCTTCAATTACAAGATTTCATTTTCAGTTGCGTATAAGTTTGCCAAACATTAACCTGAAATTTCCCACGCTGGGTGTCTACTTCCGTCTTAATTGCATTTTGAAAGTTGCAGGCACAACAGTTCAGCCAATTTCTAGAATGAAGCTAGGGGAGAAGATGTCTTGCCCATGTTGAAAAATTGTTATATTTATGCTAATGAGGAGCCCTAGCACCTCCATGCTTTTCAGCAGATAAAGTCTGGTAACACCCACCCCCCACCCCACCCCGTTAACAGCCAAAGCCCAAAATTTCAAGAGAAGGAGGTGACAGTGTCTGTGTGTAAGGGGACTGTTCCCCCCTTACTAACATTCAGTGGGGGCGTTTTGGTTGACTAGCTCCCAGCACTAAAAGGGGAAGGGTCGATGGCAAATCAGGAGCCTGAGACTGACAGTCCCCAGGAACAATGGCGAGAGGCCAATGCTCCAGGTCAGCCTGATTGACAGGGCGGGCAGGCTAATCAGGGAGTCAGGAGGGCAGGGGGGTCCCGTCCTCCATGTGAGCTGGAATGGCCTGGGTCAGACAGAGTGGGGCTGAGCTAAGGAGAGAGCAGGGGCCCGAGCTAAGTTGCTGGGAGCAGAGCTGCAGCCCCAAAGCCAGAGCACAGCCCAGAGAGAGCAGACCTGCCCTGGGGGCAGAGCTGCAGCCACCAGAGCCAGAGGGGCCGGACAAGCAGCCAGGAAGCAGGTCAGAGCTGGGAGCAGAGTCACAGAAGCAACCTGCAGAGCCGACCTGTCCTGGGGGCAGAGCTGCAGCAACCAGAGCCAGAGAGGCCAGAGCAGCAGCCCAGGGAGCTGGAGGCAGAGCAGCAGCAGCAGCCGTGCTGAGGCAGAGTGGAGCTGGAGCCGGGGCTGGAGCAGTCCGGAGCCGGGTGCGGTGAGCAGCTGGGGAGAGTGAGGGGGACCCTGGGCAGCAGGCCCAGCGCAGGGAGACGCCTCAGCCAAGAGGCTCTGCAGGCCAGACTCGGAGGGGATCGTAACCCTGACAGGGCAGGGGCGACGCTGGGAAGAAGGATCCTGCCACCTAGAGCCTGAGAGCGTGTGGCCACCGCCAGAGCAAGTGTCCAACCCGCAGCGGCTCTGCAGCACAGCCAGGGCCTGAGAAGGAGCCTGGGACCGACAAGGAACAGACTGTGACCTGCCCTGACGTTCCAGAGACACTGTTTGTGATGTTCCCTGCCACAGAGCGGGGTGATGGGTTTTCCTTTAACCTTTCCCATTTTTCCTTATTCTTTTTTAAAAGTAATTGTTAATTA
This sequence comes from Terrapene triunguis, assembly GCF_002925995.2. Lineage (NCBI taxonomy): Eukaryota > Metazoa > Chordata > Testudines > Emydidae > Terrapene > Terrapene triunguis. Next base: position 2,394 of record NW_020675878.1, read on the forward strand.
AACAACTTGTATTTGCTTTAAATCGTATGTAATGATCAGTGGGTCAGGGAGGTGCCCAGTGCAGAGAGAGTACCCCGGAGTGGGGACACCCTAGCCCCTGTCCTGGGTGACCACAGCAGGGTTGGGGGTCAAGCCCCCCAGGAATCCTGGGCCCAGCCTTGTTGGGGTTACAAGGACTCTGCCAGACAGGAGAGTGGAAGGGGAGTCCTCAAGGGCAGGGAGGGCTCTGGGTAAAGGAAGTGGGAGCGAGGACTCGGATCCTTTCGCTAGCCCACTTCACCGGGGTAGTGCAGAAGCCCGGAAAGTTCCCCACAATAGCGGGACCATTCCCCCGCTTACATGTGCATTAACACACAGCTGGCTCCTGAGGTTTTACTCAGTTCTTACTCCAGACTGGATGTTTTTCTGGATAATCTGCTTGAGGGCTTGTCTACACTTAAAACACGAGAGGGGGGCTGGCATAGCGCTTCATGGGGGCCTGAGCAAACTACGGCCCACAGCCTCCGAATCTGGCCTTGTCCTGGACGTCTAGTAACAACTTTCATCCTGAAGGATCCACTGTGCCACTGAAATGAAGCCACCTTAGGGCTGCAGCCCATCACGGATGGGCACAGCAAAGAGGGACATTTTGGCCCATGATACTAGAACAAATTCAGCACCTGTGGCCAGGGCCCTGGGATGTTTAGTGGCTGTGTGGAGCAGAAATGAAAACAGACCTATTCTCTATCCCATCATGCATATGTTGCACTCAGTTTGTCGAACAGAAAGAGATGGGTACCTGTGATTTTCTGAGATGGAAGCCTCTTCGCTGGGAATATCCCTCAGGTAGCCGTGTTCCACACCTCTCTCATCCCAGCATCTGCAGCAGCATCCAATGCTGAGAGCTCACACAGGATGTGCATCATTTATAATATAGCTCTGAACAATCCCAGTGGGGTTTGGTCAGCCTCCGGGGAGGAGCAGCATCTGGATGCAAACTGGCTGGAGACCAGACATGTCTAGCTCATGTCTGTGTTTCCATGTCTGTGCTTCTGTGTTTTTTATCCATCTTTAGCAGCAAACAGTAATTAAGGGACCTTCCCAAAGGGAGACGAGAACTCTTGGGCTCTGTGCTGAGTCAGAGAGGAATTGGCTGCTCTGTGTATTTGTGTATATTTAAAAATTATAGTTGATTACTAAGAAAGCTAGGGATAGTGCATAGGTCTCATAGGGTCTGATGTTGTCTAAATGCCTAAGATGGATAGGTTTATTGGGTAGACGTGATGGACTTCTGCAGGGTGAAACTTGAAACAGGGGTACCCGTGAGCCCTCTCACATACCCACCTGGGCCCCCTGTCACACTGTGAGTCTGTGAAATGCTGCAAGCCAATCCAGGTCTTGCAGTTAGAGAGTCATACACAGACAGACGCACACACACCTGCAGTTACGTGAAAGCTTCCACTAGCCACTCATGAACCAACCATAGAGAGGATCCAGCGAGTTCACTCAGATTTACCATTATCAACAAATTTTGCGTCATCAGATTTAACACCATCACCAACTCTTTTATCACAGGTAGATGTTTCTGTGCATTTTTATTATACCAAGCTTCTTGCTTGAACAATTTGGTTTGTTCAACATCCATTGGGTCGTTCAATTCCTTCATGAACCTTGGCATGTATTTAGTTACGGTTTTTCCTTTCCCCTCAGCATCTCCTTCAGTAGGGATCTCAGTCTATGGTTAACTTTGGTGTCTTGGTATGCCAGAGTCTGGTGAGGAAAGGATGGAAAGGGAATTTGCATGTTCGCTAGCCCTCTGTGAAGCATAGAGGAATGGGGTAAAATGGAACATGCTTCTCACCAAGTGTAAACCCCTCTGTCTGTGGTTTATTCACAATAGATGCTTGTCTGTTCAAAATCATCAGCTAGAGAAGCCGTCTCATCCACAGTTTTCACCCTTTTGTCCCACAGACACTGTTTTACATCATCTTTACATATGTGTAAGAAATGTTCCTGAGCAACAACATCAGTCAGGCCAGTCAGCCTCACCTCAGTCCCTGGAAAAATCATGGAGCAGGTCCTCAAGGAATCAATTATGAAACACTTAGAGGAGAGGAAAGTGATCAGGAACAGTCAGCATGGATTCACCAAGGGCAAGTCATGCCTGACTAAGTTAATTGCCTTCTATGATGAGATAACTGGCTCTGTGGATGAGGGGAAAGCAGTAGATGTGTTATTCCTTGACTTTAGCAAAGCTTTTGATACAGTCTCCCACAGTATTCTTGCCAGCAAGTTTAAGAATTATGGGCTGGATGAATGGACTGTAAGGTGGATAGAAAGCTGGCTAGATCGTCGGGCTCAACGGGTAGTGATCAATGGCTCCATGTCTAGTTGGCAGCCGGTTTCAAGCGGAGTGCCCCAAGGGTCGGTCCTGGGGCCAGTTTTGTTTAATATCTTTATTAATGATCTGAAGGATGGTTTGAACTGCACTCTCAGCAAGTTTGCAGATGACACTAAACTGGGAGGCATGGTAGATACACTGGAGGGTAGGGATTGGATACAGAGGGACCTAGACAAATTAGAGGGTTGGGCCAAAAAAAACCAGATGAGGTTCAACAAGGACAAGTGCAGAGTCCTGCACTTAGGACGGAAGAATCCTATGCACTGTTACAGACTAGGGACCGAATGGCTAGGTAGCAGTTCTGAAGAAAACGACATAGGGGTCACAGTGGACGAGAAGCTGGATATGAGTCAACAGTGTACTCTTGTTGCCAAGAAGGCTAACGGCATTTTGGGCTGTATAAGTAGGGGCATTGCCAGCAGATCGAGGAACGTGATCGTTCCCCTTTATTCGACATTGGTGAGGCCTCATCTGGAGTACTGTGTCCAGTTTTGGGCCCCACACTACAAGAAGGATGTGGAAAAATTGGAAAGAGTCCAGTGGAGGGCAACAAAAATGATTAGGGGGCTGGAGCACATGACTTATGAGGAGAGGCTGAGGGAACTGGGATTGTTTAGTCTCTGGAAGAGAAGAATGAGGGGGGATTTGATAGCTGCTTTCAACTACCTGA
>NW_020675879.1:0-2953 GCF_002925995.2 Terrapene triunguis
CTGCGTGAAGAAGAACTTCCTTGTATTTGTTTTAAACCTGCTGCCTATTAATTTCATTTGGTGACCCCTAGTTCTTGTATTATGGGAATAAGTAAATAACTTTTCCTAATCCACTTTCTCCACATCACTCATGATTGTATATACCTTTATCATATCCCCCCTTAGTCTCTTCTTTTCCAAGCTGAAGAGTCCTAGCCTCTTTAATCTCTCCTCATATGGGACCCGTTCCAAACCCCTAATCATTTTAGTTGCCCTTTTCTGAACCTTTTCTAGTGCCAGTATATCTTTTTTTAGATGAGGAGACCACAGCTGTACGCAGTATTCGAGATGTGGGCGTACCATCGATTTATATAAGGGCAATAATATATTCTCAGTCTTATTCTCTATCCCCTTTTTAATGATCCCTAACATCCTGTTTGCTTTTTTGACTGCCTCTGCACACTGCGCGGACATCTTCAGAGAATTATCCACGATGACTCCAAGATCTTTTTCCTGACTTCTTGTAGCTAAATTAGCCCCCGTCATATTGTATGTATAGTTGGGGTTATTTTTTCCAATGTGCGTTACTTTACATTTATCCACATTAAATTTCATTTGCCATTTTGTTGCCCGATCACTTAGTGTTGACTGCAGTATCTCCTTTGCTCTTTTATCTCTACCTTAGAATTTCACCAACATACTCTTCCTTGTTGGGTTGTGGGGCCCCAGGGTGTTATAAATATTCTTAGGACTTGATTCTTATTTACATTAAGGCCCTTTCACACCACCAACCCAACAGTGCAAAGGGGCCTTAGGGCAGAGGTGAATCAAGCCCCTAATGTACAGTGCCACCTCTCCACTTCATCCAAGTCTGTCCTGACCAGCCTTAGCCCCTGCTGTTCCAGTCCTGGGCCCTCAACACGGCGCTGTCACTAGGCCTCCATCCTGTGCCTCTCCCATGTTGCACGTGCCAGTCGTGTGCACATCTGTGTGACATAATTGTGATATAGACAATCCGCCAGGGAGATGGATCAGAGATTGCCTGATTCATTTCTGCTTGCAACTGACATTTGCTGATGGAGCCATGCATCGCTCCTCCCGCTGGGCTGGATTCCAAAGCACTTATGCATGCGGAGTAGTACCTGTCTCCAGAACAGGTGAAATCAGTGGGATGGCTCGTGGAGCAAAGTGCTACCCAATGTGAGTCAGAACAGCAGAATTTGGCTCTGACTCCAGTAGTGAACTTCTTGGTGTTATCACAGAGGGAATGGGGGATGTTAAAATGAGAGCTGGTTATGGATACGTGTGGCAGAATTCATTAAAAAAAATAATTTTGACTGATAACGTCCATGTTTAGTTTTTAGGCATTTTAAAATGTTGTTATCAATATGAATTTTCACTGTTACAGGAATCTGGGGGGAGGAGTCAGCCAATAATTATGTAATGACAATAGATGTTGATTTCAAAAAGTTAAAGCTTGTAACCATTAAACACATAAATTATAAAGGAATCAGGCCAAAACACACAAAGTAAATATCCTTAAATCAATCTCTAATAAGTTCTCAGGTCTCACTTTTGTTACTTTGCCTATATGTAAATTGCAATTATTATGGATGGAAATGTTTTTTCTTTGGTTTGTACATGTACAGTGAAATAGATGTTTACCAACATTTACATATAAAAATCTATTCTTTCGAAGCCTAGTTATGGACCAGTGTGGGGAAAGCATTACTGACTGCAACCGAGTAACATGGTGTGTACGCAGATGGGTTGGGGGATTTCTGCCTGTTTTCATCTGATGATCACCATGTGCACTTGAGCCCAAAGGACTGCTAGCTCTCATTGTTAGCATCACTACAGATCATATTTGTATTCTAGAGGTTGAACAGAGTGGCCTGCAATGGGATTGGTGTGCATCCAGACACAAACAGTAATGCTTTCTAGGGTATCATGCTCGTCTGTTTGTTTCTTCTAATGAGCTTTGGAGGAGACTCCTTAGAATTCTTCCTTCTTCAGTCATTAAAATAGAAAAGGATATGGCATTTGACACACACACACCCCTCTCCCTCCAACTGGTAATTGAGAACAGGTGAGGTCAACATTTTTCAGATGGCCAATGTTAGCGTCAAGGTAAACCACTACACCAAGAAATGTTTATGCCAGCTGCGGTTGCACAAACAAAAGGAACCTGTGGTTATAACAGAGGCCCCCTGGCATGAACTGGAAAATACGGACGATGCCAGCAGAACAGCTAGTGTTTCCACAAGCATGACTCAGGAGAACTAACCAGAGTTGCACAACGATCCTCTGCAGAACTTCACCTCCCGGTCACCCCACTTACAAAGAGCTCCTTTTAATTGCGTCTATTGAACGCCAGCCAGTTTCGCTTTTTGTTGTCCTTTTTTTACATGCTCGTATGTGGTTCACTAACAGTTTGTTCTTTTACCAAATCACTTTTCTTTTTGCAGCAGCCAGGAATTAATATTGCAACAAACCGGTGGCCGCTTAGGAACTGCACGGCTCTTTCTATGTTGAACGCCGTGGTCACGCAGAATTTCACAGGGGAATAAGGCACATTTCCTCCTGTTGGGAAAGCACAGCCCCCTACAATCTGAGCTGATATGGGGTGGGGGAGCATGATTTAGTGGCTAGAGCAGTGGGATAGGAGTCAGCAGCCCTTGGGTCTACTCCTAGCTCTGCTACTGACCTGCTCTGTCACCTTGGGTAAGTCTGTTCACCTCCTTGTGCCTCCCACACTTTGCCTAGTTAGATTGTGCTGTTACACAAACCAAAGTGGGTGCAGTTGTGTCTTCACTGCAGAGGGGAACAAATGCCATTACAGGTCAACCTGCCTTTCCTGCTGCTCAAGTTACCCCCGTAACGCAGACATCTTTAATGCATTTCCAGGCTGGGCCACTAGATAGAAGCTACAAAGAGTCTGGTGGCACCTTAAAGACTAACAGATTTATTTGGG
>NW_020675880.1:0-2542 GCF_002925995.2 Terrapene triunguis
AGCAATTGGTACATCACTTACTGAAAATGGTTCAAAGGACTGGAAAATATATCGTCAATTCTCTCTTCACATGAAAGAAATACAGAACATTTGGAATGTTTTCAAAATTGGAAAGAACTTGAATTATGATTGAAAAAAGGAAAAACTATCGATGAAGAAAATTTACATGTGCTCAAGGAAAAAGAAGAATATTGGCAACAAATATTAGAGTGTCTGATAGTTTTAGTGAGAGTTCTCGGTGGGCAAAATGTAGCATTCCGCAGCTGCGGTAGAAATGAAAAATGATATACTCCAGGTAATGGAAACTTTAAAAAAGTGTTGAATACCTAGCTTTGTTTGATCCAGTCATGAAGGAGCATCTACGTAAAATAACTAATCATGAAACACAGGTTCATTACTTAGGAAAAAATATGCAGAATGAACTGATTCAAATCCTAGCAAATGCCATTAAAAATAAAATTGTAGAAGTTGCCCATTCTTCAAAATCCTTTCAATAATACTGGACTGTACACCAGATGTGAGTCATGTTGAACAAATGACGATGATCATTCGTTTTGTGAATATGGAAAAGTCTGCAGATGAAGATAATGTTGAAGTGCTCATAAAGGAATATTTTTGGGGTTTTGTACCACTGAAGGAGACAACTGGAGCATTTATGACTGAAACTATTCTACAAGAGCTTGAAACAATGTCATTATCTGTTGAAAACTTATGTGGCCAAGGCTATGATAATGGGAGTAATAGGAAGGGTAAAGACAATGGTGTGCAAAGGAGAACGATGGAAATCAATCCTAGGGCCTTTTTCGTTCCTTGCAGTGTGCATTCTCTGAATTTGGTTGTCAATGATGCTGCTAGATGCTGTTTGGAGGCAAGCAGTTTCTTGGACCTGGTGCAACGTGTTTATGTGTTTGTCTCAGGCTGAACACGCCGTTGGGAGATTCTGACTCGCCATGTGAATTCTCTAACTGTGAAGCCACTTAGTCAGACAAGATGGGAGAGACGCATTGATGCTTTGAAGCCTCTTCACTATGAATTTGGAAACATTTATGATGCCCTAATTGAAATTTCTGATGATACTACCTTTATTGGACCATCTGGAAATATGGCACGTTCAGATGCAGAAGCTCTTGCAAATGGTCTTTCCAAGTTCAAATTTGTGACTTTTTACTCATTTTGTGGTATAATATCCTTTTTGAGATTAACCTCACTACTAAGCAGCTTCAGGAAAAGAACTTGAACGTACATTCTGCTATTCAAAAACTGCAGCAAAATAAAAATATTCTGGAGGAATTCAGAAGTGATGAAGGGTTCGAAAGAACACTGGTAGATTCTCTTGCGCTTGCTGAAGAAATAGACTTTCCGACAGAATTTGAAGCAGAGCCAGTTCTGATTCGGCAAAAGAAACAGCAGTTTTCGTATGAAGGACGAGACACACCCATTCAGAATCCAAAACAAAGGTTCAAAGTGAATTTCTACTTCACAGTCCTTGATACTGCTATTGACTCGGTTGATGAAAGATTTCAATACATGCAGCAGCTAGAGTCAGTATTTGGCTTTCTATATGATATCATAAATAAATAAATAAATAAATTGGGGGGAGGGATAGCTCAGTGGTTTGAGCATTGGCCTGCTAAATCCAGGGTTATGAATTCAATCCTTGAGAGGGCCACTTAGGGATCTGGGGCAAAATCAGTACTTGGTCCTGCTAGTGAAGGCGGGGGGCTGGACTCAATGACCTTTCAAGGTCCCTTCCAGTTCTAGGAGATGGAATATCTCCATTAATAATAATAATAAAAAAAAATATCCACAGCTTGTAAAAGAAAACAGATAAGAGAATTTTGTATAAAACTGGTGTCGGCATTGACTCATGAAAATTCAGAAGACATTGATGCTACAGATTTATGGAGTGAGCTTCATTCAGGCTTTTTCCAGACGACTTAAGAAACATTCCACTCCTGAAGTTTGTTTGTGAAAATAAACTCGCAGACAGTTTTCCAAACATTTTTATAGTTCTATGCATTCTTTTAACTTTGCCACTTTCCGTAGCTAGTGGGGAACGTAGCTTCTCAAAGTTAAAGTTGATAAAAACATATCTGTGTTCGACAATGGTGGAGACTTGTTGGACTTGCCACAATGTCAATAGAGCATGAAAGAGCTGGAGAACTGGATCTAAAAGAACTAGTGACTGACTTTTCAAAACTTAAAGCAAGAAAAGTCATGTTTTAAGAGCACAGAGTGTTTTTTATTCGGAGTGTTTTGTAAATACAGGTGAAAGTTCATTGAAGAGTTTTCTTATTTCTTTCTATATCGGATGTGGTGGTAATGGCAGTTTAAGCAGGATAGCGTAATGGATGATTTTGGATTTGTAATAAAAATGATAATTAACATTTTTAATGCATTTTTATTTGAAATCGGATTGAAATATCATCTAGCTGTCGTGTACAAATCTATTCTGAAAATTGTGTCTCTCTATTTTATCTGATCTCAGAAACATTGGTTGGACAGATGGACGGATGGACAAACCGAATAATTAAGTCTCTGT
>NW_020675881.1:0-2131 GCF_002925995.2 Terrapene triunguis
CCCCCCCAAAAAATCCACACACCCTTAAACAGTATCCACCGGATCGAGGCACAGCATGGAGACAAATGGGCGTGAGACAAAATCCTTCTAATGGGCTTGCTGGGGCTTTTTTGTTGTTGTTGTTCTGTGTTTGTACAGCACCTAGCACCGTGGAGTCCTGACCCCAGATTGGAGCCCCTAGGTGCGGCCACTACACAAATAATAATAACGAATAATGTGTGATTATTTATTATATTTCTTACAGAGCCTAATGGGTGCTTTTCTTAAAGCCCCAGCTCCTAGAATCAAGTTACTATGTGAGAATTTCCGCTTTCATTTTTTTTTTTACAAAAATAAGTTTCTCACCCTCATGTCTGAAATGTGAAAATATGAACCCTAAAGGCTACGACACCAGAAAGCACATGAAAAGAACCCCACAGTGGTTCTTTTTTAAAATCTCATGATTTTTAAGCCAATGCATGATTTTGAGGAGCCTGATCTGACATGATTTTTGAATGCTTGGGATTGGCAATACTATTTTTAATGGGGTCTGTATGGCTCCCTGGATTTTTTGTTAGCAATCGCCCGGCTTAAATTTCCATTCAGCCACAAGGTGTCACTGTGGTAGAATCACATTTCATTGCCGCGCCCAGAATTGGCAATCCAATTAACCCTCTGAATAAAAAATAACTAACCCACCAATGATCGCAGCTTGTGGTTGAAACGAACAAACATTTCAGGGCGCTGAGCTCCAGCCTTGCTTAAACACCAGATGAGCCAGCAACCTTCCTACTGAATTGAAAAACAACACATATGTCAAAGGCAGGGGGCAAAAAGTGAAACAGTCTAATAGAAGATGAAAGGGAATGCACTTTAAAGTGAAAGCCCCAGGAGAAGTAAAGGGAAGTATTAGTTCTTTCTGGTTTTAAACTCCTTAGGACCTGTTTTTCAGCGCATCCACGTCTCCAAATGAAGTGAACGTGGGCTGAAAAGCATTTCTAAAAATCAGCCTTCGTTAATATTCACGGCCTGGTTTATTAATTCATCATTATATGTTCGTAGGCCCAGCTCCTCTAAAGGGTTTTGGGTGTCTAACACTATTGAGTTCAATGGAATACCTTTGCCCTAGTGTCTGTAGGATCAAATACCTGTACTTATATAACCCAGATCCCATTCATGTCAGAGGGAGTTTCATGCACAGAGCTGAGGCTGTCTATGGCCATTAATGTGCCCTGACTCTATACCGGGATGGATCAATGGGGCTGCAGGAGACCTTTGCATTGGAGTTGCCGGCTCCCTCTGAGCTGTCAGTGCATTGCAGCTTTTAGAATTAAATTCAAGATGCATTTACTCTCTGCTGCTTTCCATTTTTAATTTAAAAATTGACTTTAGTGTCGCTAAGAAGAGAGAATTTGACAGTCCTGGAGATTGGAGTCTTCTGATTGTCAGTCCATACAACAGCATGGCAAACTTCCCCCCCCCCCCCCTCAGTCTCAACCCTGAGCTGCAGGGCCCATAGCTGGGGGGAGAGGGGAGTTCTGTTTCCATGTCTTGGTTTCATTGCCCTGACTACAAACAAGTAAATGCCAAGTGGACAGGTGCAGGCTCTGAGCAGTTTTAGTTTGAGTCCTACAACATTTCGCGTAGGCCATCAAAATGACAACTGGATTTGAACCTCTGACATAGGCCTGGTCTACATTTAAAAGTTACACTGGTATAAATATGTTGGTTAGCAGTGTGATTTCTTACCAGAATAGTTATGCCAGTACAACCCACAGTGTGGGTACAGTTATACCGGTATAAAGACGCCTTATATCAAGATAGCTAATTTCCCTTTCCATATGGAAAGGAGCTGTAGTGTGATCAGCAGTTTTATATCAGTATAACTACATCGAGACAAGGGGAGTTGTACTGATCTAACTATACTGGTATAGTTAAAGCAAGACAGCTTTGGTTTGTAGACAAGGTTAGAACTCGGTGGGAAATGTTTTTCCCATTCTGTGAGAGTTTTCAAGATTTTTGACATTTTTTTCCCCACCCGGAATTGGGATGAAAACTTGAAATCTCAAAAAAAAATTGCAAACCAATATCTGAATTTTTTTTCATATTGGGTCAATAGAAATTTCAATTTTGTCCTTTCCCGCCCCCCCCC
>NW_020675882.1:0-4775 GCF_002925995.2 Terrapene triunguis
TTAGTAAATCTCCTTTATGAAAGAGAATGATTTTTCTCAGGGAGGGGAAACAATAAGGGAAAATTTAGGACCCAATATTTAGAGGTGCTGAACAATTATAGTTCCCACTTAGCTTCAAGTGCAGGTGAGAGAGCTCAACATTTCTGAAAATAACTTTTACTTTAGGAGCTACTGATTTTTTAAGTGGCATTTGATGAAATCCAGGACTCTTTGTCTTAGGAAGTTGTAATTAAATGAGCAGGTACCCCCTGTAATGATGTTTATTTGCAATACATTATTGAACCAGTAGATGTCTGTGTGCTAAAGAGTTCCAGATGGGATTTGGTTCACGGTAAATAAAAGGGACAAAACTGGAATACAAGCTGTGTAGAAGCCTGTTTGTGGAGGTAGCTTTAATTATTTTCTTAAACAAGCATTTCATATTTAGGGAGGGCTGTAATTGCCTATGGCACCGTACCCCACACTCTCTGCCAACTGTATAATATTCAGTGTCTGTGGGAACTCTCACTGATGTTGAGAGCTCTGCATTCCCTGCACTGGATTAACAGTCAAAGAATCTCACATCCTGATTTTCCAGGGTGCTGAGCCTTTAAAGCTTTCATTGAATTAAACGTGAGTCATGGTTGCTCAGCACCTTTGGTAAACTAGGCTCCCATTCTGGTGGCCTTCACCATGATACAGCATAAAGCTGGTCAAAATTTTTTCAGTGGAATGGTTTTCCATCAAAAAATACAGTTTCGTCTAAATCAAACTTTTTGAAGGACTGTCACTATTTTGTAGAAATTATTAATGGGAAAAAGCCAACACTTCATTTCAATAGTGTCAAAACATTTTGTTTAGTTAGTATCAATGCTTTTCATTTAGTTACTGTTGAAACTTTGTTAATTTCATTGAGATTTTTATATTATACTAAGTATCAGAGGGGTAGCCATGTTAATCTGGATCTGTAAAAAGCAACAAAGTGTCCTGTGGCACCTCATAGACTAACAGATGTATTGGACGCTGCATCTGACGAAGTGGGTATTCACCCATGACAGCTTATGCTCCAATACATCTGTTAGTCTATAAGGTGCCACAGGACTCTTTGTTGCATATTACACTAAAATAGTCTTGGCACATTATATTTAGAATCAATGATTTAATATTGTGCATCTTTAATGTATATTTAATATTTGAAAACAATATAGACACCTAAACAAAATTAATCAGAATACTGTCAAAACAAATTTTTAGTGGTCCTAAATCAACATTTCTCAGATTTTTCAGTTTATAAGAAATTTCAGCTTTTTCTTCTGAATTGGAACATTTTTTTTTTTTAAATGTTGGAAGTTTCTGGACTGAAATTCTAGTTCCCAATCAGCCCTAGTACAGTATAAACATCTTGCGGAAGTTAACGTGACAGCCAGATTTTAAAGAATGATTGGTGAGTTGGGGCACCTAACTTGATACACTTTACAGCAGCCTGATTTCGAGAGGGCACATACGCAACACTTACTTAAGGCCTGGTCTACACTAGGACTTTAATTCGGATTTAGCTGCCTTAATCCGAATTAACCCTTCACCCGTCCACACTACAGAGCCAGTTAATTCGAATTAAAGGGCCCTTTAAATCGATTTCTGTACTCCACCTCGACGAACGGAGTAGAGCCTAAATCGATTTTGTTAATTCGAATTAGGGTTAGTGTGGACGCACACCACCGAATTACTGTGTTTAAGTTAATGGGGTAGTGTGGCCGCACACCACCGAATTAATGTGGTTTAAAACCGAATTAAGGTGCTTAGTGTGGCCGCGCACAATCGAATTTATACAACCTGTTTCCCAAATTCGAATTATCTAAATTCGGATTAATCCTGTAGTGTAGACATACCCTTAAAATCAGGTGTTGCATCTTAGGGACTGAAAATCACTAGTTACTTTTGAAAATGTTGACTGAAATATAAGACGCAGGTGATTGCAGGAGTGAATTTACGTGCTTTGTTATGGTGAACATTGTACTTTGTGCTGGCCCTCTACATTGGCAGTTAGAATTCATCCCTGTGCAGAGAGACCAGGCGCAAGCCTTAACATGATGCAAAGCCATGTGCCTGGTCTCTCTGCAGAGGAATGACTTTCACCCATAACACTACATGGTGTGAACTTCCTTTTCACAAAAAGCAAAACATAACATGCTATGGAATATGCAAATGATTGTTGTAAACTATATTGCACTGCAAGCAATATCTTTAGGAGAGCTATTGCAAGTGGATTGGATTTACAATCAGTCCTGCGCTTGAGCCTACTTAAAACATCACAATAACAGCTCTATTTTATTAACTTTTTCCTCCCTTTGCCCAGGATTTTTGTTGTGTGAACCAATCTTGCAGCATTTCCCTAGCGAAATAATCAAGCCACAGGGTCAGCTGCTCAGCTGGTGTAAATCAGCATAGCTCCATTGATGTCAATGGAGCTGCACAGATTTATACCAGCTGGGGATCTGGCCCCTATTATAACAGCAAATAATGATAATTCTACTGCTGAGATGAAAGAAAAAAAATTCTGTAAAACAAGTTTTAAGGCATACTCAATGTATTGCATCTTTGGATCCTCTCTGAGTAAGCTTTCCAAATACACCTCTACCTCGATATAACGCTGTCCTCGGGAGCCAAAAAATCTTACTGCATTATAGGTGAAACCATGTTATATTGAACTTGCTTTGATCCACCGGAGTGCGCAGCCCCTCCCTCCCCCCCGGAGCACTGCTTTACTGCGCTATATCCGAATTCGTGTTATATCGGGTCACGTTATATCGAGGTAGCGGTGTAGTTCTCTTTTAGATGAATGAAGTAATGTACATTACTTCACCTGTTCTATCTTTGGGATGCAGGTCACAGAACTTCTTAACATATTAAGTGAATGGGCAGTCATCCAACTAATAAAGCAGTTGCCCTGATGTGCCCGCGCCTGATATTTGTTGTGTAATGACTAGACTCGCCAAAAAGAGAAAACATTGCAAGACCAAAAAAGATTTGTTTCCCACTTGATAATAGCACTCCTAACACTAGTGCACAGTGGCAGGTGACATAGGCGCCAACTCCGTGGGTGCTCCAGGGCTGGAGCATCCAAGGAAAAAAAATAGTGGGTGCTCAGCACCCACCAGCCAAAGCTGACTGGAGGCACTGCCAAACAGCTGTTTGGTGGCTCAGGGAGGGGTTTAGGAGAGGGCAGAGAGCAGCGGGCAAGCAGGGGTCACGGGGAGGCGGGCAGGCGGGGGCAGGAAGAGGTGGAGTGAGGGCAGCGCCTCAGGGGAGGGGGTGGAGTGGGGCATCAGGGTGGAGCACCCCAGGGAAAAATAAAACTCAGCGCCTATGGCAGGTGAAATATAACAAGGTTAGAAATGTAGTAAGTGGGAGGTGTTAGAAGAAAATTCAGTATGAAACTTGTGAGAAGGAAAAGAGAAAAAAGTTACTCAAGCACATGAGGCAGGGCTGGGACAAACTCTTCGGTGGAAGCTTTGACCAATCCAAAATTCAACATCCTAGCATATTTTAGCAGTGCGGTATGGTGGAGAGCATGCTGGACTGGGACTCAGGAGACTCTGGTCTGTTCTCAGCTCTTCCAGTGAACTGCTCCATAACCTCATCACTGTTTCCCTTCCCACCGTTTGTCTGCTTTTACATCTGCATTGCAAGCTTTTTGAGGAAGGATCTGCCTCTTCTGGTATTGCCAGCTTCAAGTCTTCCAAATCATGAGGCAGCATCCCCACAATCATGCGACTGAATATCATGAGGTATTTTTAAAATAAATTTTAGGTTCTTTTTCTTTGTCTGCTGGTTTTGGGGCCTTCACAATTAACTTGGGTCAAACTGTTAGGCTTGAAATTTTCATTAAAAAAAGGAAGATCCTTATGCAAAAACTTTTGATTCCAGCAGCTGTGAATTTAGAAAAAAGACCAATACCACAAGATTCGCAATAAAATTGTGAGCATTGGCAAAGTTGCTCTTACTATCGGTATAAGTAAACATAGCATAGGGTAGGTCCATCAATGGCTATTAGCCAGGATGGGCAGGAACAGTAGACCTCAACTGAGATCAGGGCCTCATTATGAACATAAGAACGGCCATACTGGGTCAGACCAAGTATCCATCTAGCCCAGTATCCTGTCTTCCAACAATGGTCAATGCCAGGTGCTTCAGAAGGAATGAACAGAACAGGTAATCATCGAATGATACATCATTTGTTGCCCATTCTCAGCTTCCAGCAAACAGATGCTAGGGACATCTGAATGCTCCCATACTAGAAAAAACAGTGCTAAATTTGCTAGACCACAATGGGCCAGATCCTGTGCTGCACAAAGACAGAGTTGAAGGCCAGAAGGAACCACCAGATCGTCTACTCTGAGCTCCTGTATATCACAGGCCACCAGCCCTACCCAGAACCTGCACACTGAACCCAACACCCGAAGTCTCCTACGTCAACATGACCAGTTACAGCAGAAACCTCTAGGCTCATGGAGTTGGTGTAGCAGCTTCTATTCCCCTATTGATGACGTAGTGGGGTGGGCTAGAAAAAAAGGGGTGGGGGGAGGGGACATAGCCAAAGCTTCCTTTCCCTTCACATGCACAGGGCCGGATCCAGGCACCAGGCACCCAAGCTGGTGCTTGGGGCGGCACCTGGAGGGGGGCGGCGGCGCGGCGCTCTGGCCGCCGGGGGGGGAAGAGCCGAGCCCCAGCCGGGGCTCGCCGCCCTCCCCCCAGGGCTCCGGCCGCCCTCCCCCCCGGCGCCCTGCCCCCGGCGC
>NW_020675883.1:0-4339 GCF_002925995.2 Terrapene triunguis
GAGCCGGCCCTGGCTTTAAGGGCTCCACTCCTGCGAAGAGATGCATGCAGGTAAATCTTTGCAGGATCAGGGCCTTAAATTGCAAGCTCTTCAGGGAGGAGATTGTCTTCTACTCTGTGATTGTCTAATACTTACTATAATGGGGATCCCAGTCCTGACTGGGGCCTCTAGCTACTACTACAATAATAATAAATACTAATAAATTCCTTTCTGATCTAGCTGGGCTATTATTTCTGGGCTCACTCACTGCAATATGAGCTTAGGCTGCTTTGCTTTGGTGAATCCCTAAAACAATTATGAATATTTTAACTACTTTAAGCTGCATGGACTAAAGGACAACCTCCTTCTCTGGCCAGGAGTCCCCAGCATTGCTATGATTGTTTGCCTTGTTGCCACCAGCAAAAACACAGTTCAGGCACCTTCTTGGTTGGTTCTCCTCTTGGGGGCCCACTACATCACTGGCAACTATAGATGGAGGAGGGGGAAGAGGAGCACCCAGCAGCAAGACCCAACTCAGAAAAGGGGCCAATGGTGATACAATGTGGTGTCTACGTCCACTTGGATTCACTCCAATAGCATCATAATTGCCTGCATTGCAAACTGCAGGTTGTTCAATCCAGTATCAGGAACCAGTGAAACCTCTTTGAAGCTGCACAGTTCTGCACTAGGGAGATCAGTCAGAGCCCACTGCTATCCTTGTAGGCCCCATGCTTTCTGTTTCAGGACAGCCATAGCCCACTCCCAATCTTCTAGCTACTGCTGACACTTCATATACATTAGCATGGTCCTCCAGCCTTCATGAATCATCAGATGAGGAACATCTAGGTTCAGAACCAGATACAGACATTTGAATGAAAAGTATTACATAAATGTCAGAGTGACTGGATTTATCAGGTGTTCTCTGCCCTCTGCTGGAGGCATACCACCTTGCTCAAGGAAAATCCCCTCAGGCCGGGTTATCAAGAGGACAGGCCTCCAGAGGCCTAGAAGGTCATCAGGCTGGTTAAGAAGACATGCCTGCTGTTCTCCTGGGCGGAGGTAGCTGAGACTGGAACAGAAGAGGAGCTGCTCAGTGCTAGCTCAGAACCCCCAGGCCTTGCCCTAAATTCTACACTAAAATGCTTGCATTGGAGGCTGAATTTTTTTACTTAAAGGTGCAGATAACCAAACCCTGAGTTTGTTGGTTTGTTGAGAGACTGACACTGAGCTTAGAGCACAGGCCACCCTGTTCGGAGCAGGCGGCCAAAACTTATGCGCTAAGGCTGGTTACACCCACAGTACCACACTTGGTCCCACAGGGAGTGTTGCCGAGCAGCCCCACCTGCCACAATCAGTCATTATTAGCTGTCACATTTCCTGAGGCCACTGCCTTTCTGATCCCTTTGTAGCCTCTTTGAGCACCCCAAACAGGTGTCAGGCTTCTAGCCATTACGTTTCTCAGGGTGGGAACTCATGTTTCTCTCCCTCCAGACCAGGGATTTAGGCTGCCATTTCTCCTGCCCTTCACTGTGATCACCTTAGCAATTCTGAGTTTAGTTCAGCACCTGCCACCCAGGTCTCTCTCAGGGACAAGGACAAGGTTAACTAGTGACCAGCCAAACTTCATAAAGCGAACTATTTATTTTGAACAAAACCATTACAGAGAAAATACATCCTGAAAACAATAACGCTTATATGCATGCCTATCTTACCAGGTGTCACCCATCTTCTACTTGGGATGGAGACCTTGGTAGGTCTCAAAGTCCTTCAAACCCTTTCTGCTGGGCCTGTACTTCTATGTCACAGTCTCAGGTCAGCTCTTGGATCCAGTGAAGGTGACTTCCCTCTATATCAGGCTGGCCATTTTATACAATTCTCAGTTCTTTGTTTGCTGGGCCTCTTGAACCCAGTCAAAACCAGCATATGCAATTTCACCGAGGGCATGGTACTTCTGCAGACTTGTTTACCACTCTAGGGATTTGCATTAGTTAGCCCCTAGTGATTTTAGTTCATTCATGCTTTATGTGACTTCCTCTCAGTAACTGCATTGCTTGTCTTATTTCAAGGAAAGAAATTAATCCCATCCCTTCCCGGAGGTAACATTACAAGGAGGGATGAGACACTAAGGCTATGTCTACATTACAGACCTTACAGAGGCCTGTACAGCGGCCCTACAGCTGTTAGGTCTCCTGTGCAACCGCTTTATGCTGGCGGAAGAGAGCTCTCCTGCCGGCCTACTTAAATCACCCACAACGAGTGGTGGTAGTTATGTTGGCAGGAAAGCGTCTCCCGCCGAAATAGTGCTGTCCACACTAGCACTTTTGTTGATGAAAAGTGGGGGTGTTTTTTCACACTCCTGATGGACAAAAGTTTTGCTGACAAAAGTGCTAATGTAGACAAAGCCTAAGTCACACCTATAGTTCCCTAAAAATATATCAGCAGTTTCCCTCTTCTCCACATTGGAATAAAGTTTTCCAATGATCACTGTCATTATAGGTTTGTTAAAGAATAAGAGCACCCTCTGAATAGTTCTATGGGTGTTTGGCCATAACATCCCAATTAACTTTCATAATATCACAGACTTGTATAGTCAATAGGCAGCAAGAGACAGATCTCTGCTCCTGGAGCCATTTGGAAGGCCCACATGCCATTTGCCTGTCTCCATCCCACAGTCATCTATAACCTAACCCTTCCCTTGTGCAGTGCCAAAGGAATAATTAATTATTAAGTAGGATACTGAATATTGTCTACACATAAATGCCAATCATCAGAATATGAAGTTGTCCTGTGGCTGGCATCCCATAATTTCCTAGTTTAGTTGAAATGGAAATTGGCAGGACAACCACTGAGCACACCATGAGGTCACTCCACATGTCTAGGGAAGTTATATCTGCTGCAGAGAAATGTTTTCTCTGCTGGAAAAGTCTTTGAAATGAATGGAGAAGTTGCCAGAGAGGAAGACTTTCTTTTCATGCTTTAGAAAACATTCTGTTTTTTATTTCAAAGGCTTAAGTGCTTTGAGGGAATCCCTTAGCAGTCACAGGCCCTGGGAACTCAATTTTCTCCATCTGTTCCCCATTCCCTGAGCAGCATTGCATGGAGTCACATAATTGTCTATATTGCTAAGCAGCCTCCTGTTCAGATGGAGACTTGATTAGCATGTGTGCATGCAGTAGTTAGTCCACTGCTCTAACCACTTTTGGAAACCCAGCCGCTGAGAGAAGTCTGGGCTTGACATTTAATAACATTTTTAACTCTCTGGGATATATACATAAAAAGGTAACATTTTCATTAAGGAAGGCAATACTTGTGGGAATTAAGGATTGAGATACTCTCACCAGTTCTATTCTATACAGGTTCCTATGCACAGAAGCTTCCAGTAGTGCATTAAATACAATGTGACTACACATCTGTCACATGATTGTTGTCTCATCCTTTCCCTAGGGGAAGAAATGTGTGCTGTAGAATATCTTGCATTTGTAGGGTGATTTAAATACACATGTTGCTATGTATTTATGTTAGAAATGGCGCGTGCACTTGGAGGGGAAGGTGGTGAGATTTGTGATGATCTTTAGTACCTGGAGGAGTTCATTCTACAGTTTCAGACCCACTCCCTGGGAAAGTTCTGCCTCTCACTCAGATGAGCTTTACTCTTATTGTGGAGAGATCCATTGTGGCAGAGGAATTAAGTTGTTGACCACGTTTTCATCCCAGGGCTTTAAGCTGTTTTTTAGATATGCTGGGCCTAGGCCATGGAGCGCCTTACAGATAAGGACTGAGACCTTGAACTTGATTCAATAGTCTATGGGAAGCCAGTGTAGGTAGTGGAAGACATGTTTGGAAAGAGATGCTCATGGTAATTTGTGTGATTGAGGAGACTACTGCAGCATTCTATACTAGCTGGTGTTTCCTAAGCACTGAATGCTTCATGTCCAGATATATCACATTGTTGTCGTCCAGCCAAAAAGTGATGAAGGGGGCAATAATTGAGGGCAAATCATCATTCACCAAGATGGGACCATCTCCTAGCCAAGCAGAGATGATAGAAAACATTTCTCATGGATGCTACTTTGTGAGAGGTTAGCATCCGTGAGGAATCCACAGAACTTATGGCCCAATTATGGATGTGTACCTTCAACCAAAGAAGCTTGTGCTGTGGCTGAAAGCTTTTCAAAATGCTTTCCTCTGTTTAGCTCAGGATCAGCTGTTCTTCATCCATGAGCTGATCTCGTCCAAGCACTTGGCCACTTTGGTGGTAGAGGTATGGTTGCATGCGATGAATGATATGTACAGCCAGGGCTGGCTCCAGGGTTTTTGCCGCCCCAAACGGCGCAAAAAAAAAAAAAAAAAAAAAAAAAAA
>NW_020675884.1:0-3368 GCF_002925995.2 Terrapene triunguis
TTGTAGCTGTCATGCAGCTGTTACAGGAGGCACTATAGACAGCTGCAGTCCACAGGGCCCTGGGCTGGAACCCGGAGTAGAGGGCGGGCCCGGGTTCCCCCCAAACCTCCCAACTCCTGATCAGACACAGGAGGAGTTGACCCAGACTGTGGGTTCCACCACAGGGGAAGATCACTGAGGTGAGCAAATCTGCCAGTAAGTGCAGGACCCACCAAGGTAGAGGAGGAACTTTGCCACAGCTGGTGTCAGGGTGGGATTTTGGTGTGCACAGCGCAGCGAAAGAAGGAGGGTGATTTTAAAAAAAAAAAAAAAAAAGAGAGGGTTTATTTTTTTTCACCACAATGGACGACGTAGTGCGGGCACTGATACAAGCCACGGCGGCCCAGCAGGAGGCTAACCGTGTCCAGGCAGCTGCCCAACAAGAAGCAGTGCGGCTGCAGCAAGAGACTAATCACCTGCTGATGGACCAGGCTGCTGAAGACCAAGCTATGTTGCGGGAACTGGTAAACCAGGTAAAGACCCTTACAGAGCTGAACCGCGGCCGTGATGGGACGCGGCTCATATGGGCCAGCCATTGGCTGCAGAAAATGACACGGGAGGATGATGTAGAGGCATACCTTCTGGCCTTTGAGAGGACAGCCCTACGGGAGGCCTGGCCTCAAGATCAGTGGTCTGGCATCCTTGCCCCATTCCTGTGTGGGGAGGCCCAGAAGGCCTACCATGATCTGCCTGAAGAGGCTGCAGCAGACTACCCCCAGCTGAAAGCAGAGATCCTGGCCAGATCTGGGGTAACGACCACAGTGCGGGCCCAGCGGTATCACGAGTGGAGGTACCAGGAAGACAAAACCCCGCAGTCCCTCATCCATCTCGCACGAAAGTGGTTGCAAACAGAGTCCCGGAGTCCAGAAGAGATACTAGAGGTTCTGGTCATCGACCGATACATGAGGGCACTGCCACCAGATCTCCGCAAATGGGTAGGCCAGAACGATCCGTCCTCCTATGATGAGATGATCACGCTGGTAGAAAGATGCATGACAGCCAGAGAATTGACCCGACTACCCAAGGAAAGCCCCTTTCGTAGCAAACACCCAACTCCAACCCTGGAAGGTGGGACAGTCAAACCCCTGGGGAGTCCTAGGTGGAGGAAGAGGGGGGCTGAAAACCAGCAGAGACCCCAGAAGGAAGGGATTGGCCTGAGTGGGGGGAACCCTGGGACTAAACCCCCTAACCCACATGATAGGAGAATGATTAGAAACAATTATAGATGTTATGCATGTGGGGAGTGGGGACACATAGCAGCACAGTGTCCCAGCACCAAGGGGCCTACGCAATGCAATTTGGGGGATTGGGAGATCCCGTGCTCCCTTATCCACCTTGCAGGCATCGCATTAACCCCGCATAACTACACCAGGCCGGTGAAGATAAATGGAGCAGAGACTACAGCGCTTGTGGACTCGGGGAGTGCTATCACCCTTATATCTGGTAAGCTGGTAAAAAGTAGCCAGCTGCTACAAGCCAAACGCATAGCAGTGACGTGCGTGCATGGGGCCGTGAGCCATTACCCCACCATCCCAGTGGAGATAGAGGTTCAGGGGAACCGCATTGAGGTGACAGTGGGCGTAGTTTCTAAACTCCCATATCCTGTAGTCATTGGGAGGGACTATCCAGGGTTTGATAATTTACTGCCCCCGGAGAGGCTGGAGGGAGGTGGGGAACCCTGTTGACAGCGACTCATCGTTGGGGGAATGTCAACCCCCAATGTTTTCTGAGTTTTCTCAGGATCTATTCTCAGCCCCCCAAAAGGCCCGGAAGACAAAAAAAGAAAGGAAGGCCACAAAGGCTTTGGGAACCTGGATCCTGACCCAGGGCCAGAAGACCGCGCTAGTAGGCAGATGGATACGAGCAGCCATCAGAGAAACTACCAACACGGAAGGTGAGCCGGAGGCAGCCCCAGCCATGATGGCGACGAGCCATTGGAAGAAGCAGAAGCCAGCCCCTGGGAGCTCAGGCAGGTTACTCCAGGGAGAGAGACTTTTGGGCGGGACCAGGCAGAGGACCCTAGATATGATAACATCAGGAAAGAGGTGGCTGAGATAGATGGGATACTAGTGGAGGGGAAGGTCCGGGGTCCAGGACCCTACTTTATAGTGAAGAAAGATCTCCTGTACCGTGTGGTGCAAATGCAGGAGCAGGAGATACATCAACTTCTGGTGCCACGAAAACATCAAAAAGCCATATTGAGCCTCGCCCTCTGTCACCTGTTTGGAGGACACCTAGGGGTAGAGAAAACCCAGGCACGGATCCTACGGAGGTTCTTCTGGCCAGGAGTACATGAAGATGTCAGGCGATACTGCACCTCTTGTCCAGAATGTCAGCTACATAGCCTTTGCCCACACTTGCGGGCCCCTTTGATACCTCTTCCAATAATAGAGGTACCATTTGAACGCATAGCCATGGATCTGATTGAGCCCCTAGAGAAGACAGCTCGGGGCCACCAACATGTGCTGGTTGTACTAGACTATACAACCTGATACCCGGAAGCCGTCCCCCTACGCAACACGGCTTCCAAGACAATAGCTAAGGAGCTAGTACAGATCTTTTCCCGGGTTGGGCTACCCAAGGAGATACTGACTGATCTAGGGACACCTTTCATGTCCAAGTTGATGAAAGATCTCTGTGCATTGCTCCATGTACAAGCCCTACGGACCTCTGTATATCACCCACAAACAGACGGCCTTGTGGAAAGTTTCAATAGGACCCTCAAGGCCATGATCAGGAAAGTGGTGAGCCGGAATGGGAAAGATTGGGATACCTTATTGCCTTATCTCATGTTTGCCATCCAGGAAGTCCCACAAGCCTCCACAGGTTTCTCTCCATTCGAACTACCTTACGGGCGCCACCCCCAGGGCATATTGGATATAGCCAGAGAAGCCTGGGAAGAGGAGCCAAATCCTGGAAGGAACACAGTCGAGCATGTACTACAGATGAGGGATCGGATAGCCCGAGTTACACCCATTGTACGGGAACACTTGGAGAAAGCACAGGAGACCCAACGAACCCATTATAACCACCAAGCAAAGCTTCGACGGTTCCAACCAGGGGATCGAGTAATGGTCCTGGTGCCCACAGCAGAAAGCAAGCTGTTGGCCCAGTGGCAGGGACCCTATGAAGTGATTGAAGCCATGGGAGAGGTAAACTATAAGGTGAGGCAGCCAGGCCGCAGGAAACCAGAGCAAATTTACCACATCAATCTTCTAAAACCTTGGCATGATCGAGAGGCATGCTTAGTCACCCAGGAGACCCTTCCCCAGGAGGATAACATACACGAGCAAGTGAGGATATCACCCGACTTGACGCCAATCCAAAAG
>NW_020675885.1:0-1336 GCF_002925995.2 Terrapene triunguis
CGCGGGGGCGGCGGCGTGTGGGAGGCGGCAGCTGGGGCCGCGCGCGGCGCGTCCCTGCGGGGGGGCGAGACTGTGTGTGTGTGTGCGCGCGCGTGCGGATGTGTGCACCAGGTTGTGTGGGTGTGCTTGTGCAAGGGTGCGTGTGTCAGAGTGTCTGTGTTGGGGTGTGTGTGAGAGACAGGCTGGTGTGTGTGTCAGTGTGCCTAGGTGTGCAAGGGTGTGTGTGTCAGGGTGTCTGTGTCAGGTTGTGTGTGTGTTGGGGTGTGTGTGAGAGTCAGGCTGCTGTGTGTGTCAGTGTGCCTATGTGTGCAAGGATGTGTGTGTCAGTGTCAGGCTGCAGCTTGTGTCATTGTATGTGTAAGGTTGTGTGTGCCCCTGCTGGTGGCAGTGTATGGGGAGAGGGCTGCGATTGTATCTGTGTGCAAGTGAGGGGATTGTGTGATTGTGTCAGAGAGAGTGTGGCCAAGCTGCGTGTGTGCGCGGCCATGTCAGCGTGTGCAAGATTGTGTAATTGTGGCTGTGTCAGTGTGTGCGTCTGTCAGTGCGTGCGTGTGTGTGTGTGTGAGACTGCCAGTCAGTGTGTGCTACTTTGTGTCTGTGGGCTTGTCTCTGTGTGTGTGTGTAGGGTTCTCTGTGCTTGTGTCTGGGTGTGTTTGGAGGGTTGTGTGTTCAAGTACATGCTGGTGAGTGCATATTGGATTGTGTGTGCATGCAAGCGTGTGACCATTTCAGTGTGTATGTAAAGGTTGTGTGTCTGTGTCTCTCTCCCTGTGGGATGGTAAAATTGTGTCTGTCTCCGTATCTCTGTGTGGGTGTATGTAGGGTTGTGTACCATTGACTGTCAGTGTGATTATGTGTGTCTGCGTGTGTGATTGCGTGTCAGTAGGGTTCTCTCAGTGTGTGACTCTTTCCCTGTGTGAGTGCACAAGTGTGTGCCTGTGTATTTTGGCTTGTTTCTCTCCCTCTGGGGATGTGTGTGTGTATGGCCCACTCACCCCATTCACATCTCCTTTCCACTTCTGGCTTGGCTGAAGTGGCCGCTCCTACAGCTGCTGCGTATGTGTCCGTGTGTCTAGGGTATGTGTGCCTGCATATAATTGTATCTTGTGTGTATAGTGTTGTGTCTCTGTTAGAGTGTGTGTGTATGTGTGTGAAAGAGAGTTGTGAGTATACAGTTGTGAGTGTGCTTAGAGTTATGCCTCTGCTTGTGTGTCTGTGTGTAGAATGTATAGGGTTGTGTCTCTGTGTGTGGTTCATACAGGGTTGGGGGATTGCCTTTCTGCATAGGAGTGTGCGCCTGGTTGTGGCTGTGTGTTGCTATATAGGGTTACGGCTG
>NW_020675886.1:0-3440 GCF_002925995.2 Terrapene triunguis
TGGAAGCAAAGCTTTGTTCTCCTTGGGCAGCTGTGAACTGGGCTGGGTCTCCTACTTTTAACTCCCCTTTTCATGCCTGAGATTTTCCACAAGTATCACTGGGAGGGACCACCTGGATCAACAGGCTCTTACCCTCTTGTTGTTGGGTGGAGCCTCTCTGCCCCATCAGAGCCCCTTTCAATAAAAATAAGTAATTATCTCCATTTTATAAATAGGAAAATTGAGACACAACGAGGTTAAGGCAAACATTTCCAAACTTGGGGGCCTAAGGGCTTGGCTACACTTGCAGCTGTACAGCGCTGTGAAGTAAACCTGTCTTCGTACAGCTGAGTAGGGAAAGCGCTGCAGTCTGTCCACACTGACAGCTGCCAGTGCAGTGGCGTGGCCACACTTGCAACATTTGCAGCTGTGTTGGGAGAGGTGCATTATGGGCAGCTATCCCAGCATTCATGTGGCTGCAACGTGCTTTTCAAAATGGGGGGAGGGGGTGGAGTGTGACAGGGAGTGTGGGGGGAGAGAGAGTGCTTTTTGGAGCGTGTCAGCACTCTATTTTGCAAGTTCCGAACTCCCGGCCCCCTGCTCATTCATTCACTCACTCAAAGCAAACAGCAAACTGTTTGCTTTTTCTCTGTGGTACGAGCTTTGAAACCGGCACTTCCGCATTCCTGCAGCTGGTCACAACAATAGAGAGGATTGGCCACTTGACAAGGTGATCAGTACAGCGCTGCAGGTTGATTCCTGGTACACACTCACAGGGGAGAGTCGTAGCCACTCTGCTGTATGCTTCTCGGGGAGGTGGAGTACCTGCAGCGGTGTACCCAGGGAGATACAGCGCTGTATGTGCTTTGCCAGTTTAGCCGGTCAGTGAGATACAGCGCTGTGGGCGGCTTTACAGTGCTGTAACTCGCAAGTGTAGCCAAGGCCTAAGTTAAACCAAAAAATGCTCAGTATCTCTGAAATCAGCCCATTTTGTTGGGTGTTTAAGTATGGATTTAGGAACCTAACTTGGAAAATGTTGGTCCATGTTCACAAAGGAAGATGATGACAAAACGAAGGATTGAATCCAGGTCTCTGGCTGTAATCACAATACAGTTTGGAGAGGAGAGGAGAATAGGCACATTGTGGCCTACCTTAAAAAAATCAGCAGCTACAGAAATCAGTTCTGCTGCTTTATTTTTCTGTTCCTGTGAAAGGATTGTTTTTGTCTTTCATGCCTTTCATGTCTATGCACATTTCAGGACATTCTGTAAACCAGAGACATAATCCTAGTCTCCAAACACAGAAGTTTAAATTGAAATGCTGGTTTAGAGGCGAGCACCACAGGCTCCTGTATAACTAAAGCACTGAAAGGGAAATGTGTCATGAATACACAGGAGTGGAAGAGTGAAATGACTACCATAACTCTCATAGCTAGTGTTCATATTGTGGAAATGCTACCTGTGTCCATATACCTTCCCATTATCTGGCAGTTGCCACAAGGAAGAGGAATACAATTGTTCACTCCCAGTCTATCGGAGAAAACCTCAATGGTTCAGAATCCTTTAAATTATTGTTGCTGTTGTGTAATATTTGCAAACTGAATAAATTCTACCTGGCATCTGGATAATGAGTAAGGTGCTTGGAGAAAAAAAGTAAACAAGCTCAGTCTGTTTCATATTCCCTGTTATCCTTTGGAAATATGATTATTACTAAGCATGGTGAGAAGAGTTATATTGATTACTTTGGCTAGTTCTTTTCTCCAGGTGACCAATTGGAATGGTGTGAAAAATATAAAGTGTTATTTTTCCTAGACAATAGCAATGAATACAGCACTTGATCGTTACTCCTAGGCAGTGGTCCCCAGATGTTCTTTCTTGGCTCTCTAATTCATGTTTTGACTCCACAATAAAACATCAAGAAAATAATTTTGGGACCCTCCTCAGATCTACATATAAAAAGGGAGGATGGTCTCAATAACCATTGGGATCATGACCCCTTCCTTTACTATTACTGAAAATAATAGCAAATGTTCACTAATGCCATATGGAATCAAGTGGTTTTGGTTTTCAGGCTTTTATGAACACTTTGTATTTTTACAGTTCAATGCATGTGATTTCATACCCTGTGAGGTATGGCCTTGTGGCTGAGGTTAGAACAAACATCCAAACTCAAAAAAAACATCAGCTGAAATAATTGAGGTTTGTATGTTTTCTACCTAAATGATACATTGGTCCAGGTTTATTTTAAAACTAAGTTGCCTCAAAATTGTGCACCAGGTTGCTTGAAACTTAAGACAGGTTTGCTGAAGGATTTGCAAAGCTTGGCACAACAGACACAAGTTTCAGGTTTGGAATGAAATTTTTGCCTAGCTCTAACTGGATAATTCATTTAATCTGAGCAACAGTACCATGTTCTGTGTGATGATCCATCTCCTCATTAGTATTCTTGTATTACCAGCAAAAACAAATCTTTTACACAATTTTACACTATTTAAATATGTAGATAATTTTAAGCTGCAGAAATAAGTATCAGGATTGTGCTTATTGAATTCAGACAGTTGGATCTTCTGAAGTCACACACTGAGTGAAGTAGGATCCTAGCTTAGTCCAGGCAAAAGTGAAGGCAGAGGGAAATACTTTGAAGAATTGGCAGTTTGTGATCACAACCTCAACTAAGCATATATCCCTAATTGATAAGTTGGTCCATAACCTGCTAGATTCAGCTATTTTCCTGGACTCCCAGATAGCAGTGATGGTCAAAATTATTTCTTTCCCTCTACAGTCTGGCCAGGAGACTGCACCCAATTTCCTGTCAGATAAGAACATAGCCATGTTGATTGAGACCTTTATTATTAAAGCTGGAGACTATTGAAACATACTTATACCTGTTAGCATAAAAGTAACATGGAAGTTACAGGTGGTACAGCATGCAACAGCCTGATTTCTCTATGGGGTAGATCAGCAAGAGCACATTCAATCAATGCTTGTGATTTATGATTTACACACTAGTTCAGGGATCGGCAATCTTTGGCATGTGGCTCGCCAGGGTAAGCACCCTGGCGGGCTGGGCCATTTTGTTTACCTGCCGCGTCCGCAGGTTCAGCCGATCGCAGTTCCCACTGGCTGCGGTTCACCGCTCCAGGCCAATGGGGTTTGCGGGAAGCAGCGGCTAGCACATCCCTCGGCCTGCGCCGCTTCCCACAGCCCCCGTTGGCCTGGGACGGCGAACCACGGCCAGTGGGAGCCACGATCAGCCGAACCTGCAGAAGGGGCGGGTAAACAAAATGGCCTGGCCCGCCAGGGTGCTTACCCTGGAGAGCCGCGTGCAAAACGTTGCCGATCCCTGCACTAGTTGGTCATCTGGGGTGAGTACCATTCAAAGTTCTCATCTTTATTTCTAAATGTCTAAAGTGATTACAGCCATAAGAACAGACCAAAGGTCCATCTAGCCCAGTATCTTGT
>NW_020675887.1:0-7059 GCF_002925995.2 Terrapene triunguis
CTGCTCCCCCCACCAAAAAATGAAAGTATATCCTTAATGGCACTGGGAACAGGGGCAAAGGACCCACTCACCCCCAACTCCCCCCAGCCAACACCCCGGTCCTCAGCCCAAGACACATTCTACAAGCCACAGCGCCGCCTGGTTCTATCTTTGACAAGACTCTTGCTGGGAGCAGCAGCCAGTTCAGCGCTGTTACTCTAGAGCAGGGATAGGCAACCTATGGCACGCGTGTGAGCTGATTTTCAGTGGCACTCACACTGCCTGGGTCCTGGCCACTGGTCTGGGGGGCTCTGCATTTTATTTTAATTTTAAATGAAGCTTCTTAAACATTTTAAAAACCTTATTTACTTTACATACAACCGTTTAGTTATATATTATAGACATAGAAAGACATCTTCTAAAAACATTAAAATGTATTAGTGGCACGCAAAACCTAAAATTAGAGCGAATAAATGAAGACTCGGCACACCCCTTCTGAAAGGTTGCCGACCCCTGCTCTAGAGCAAGCTGTTTTCCCTCTGCTATTGAAATCCTTTCTGTTTCCTCTCTCACCCTTCCAGGTTCCTCCAGCCCCTTTTATCAGGAAACCAGCCGACTCACCAACGTTAATGACTGAAAAAATGTCCCCTCCCCCTACTCCCTTCCCCAGCAAGGACAAGAAAGGGGGAGAGGAGACAAGGCGTAAACAATGACTGCTACCAAATATGGAATTAACAGGCAGCGATGAAGCCACAGTCCAAGCATTTAAACATCCTGCTGGGCAGATTTAAAGGGCCAAGGAAACAGCCTCCTGGATAGGGAGCCAGGCCCCAGGGAGCTCACTGAGCAGCTGAGCGAGGCGCCATGGCAGGGGACAGAGGAGACTGCAGAGCGGAACTGGAAAGTCATGAGATGAATTACAGAAGGAACAGAGTCAAAAATTTCCTCTCACTAAGTGCCCCCCCCAGACATCCCATGGCGGGGGGGTTCCTGGGCTCTCTGCTCCCCACACCCAGGCAGTGACAGCTTGTTCTTTAGAATGATGCCGCCCCAAGGGTCCATCAGTCTCTGAAAAAGGCCCATGGGAGCAGCCAGCACAGTCACACGCTGTGGGTGCAGGACAGCTCACAGCCTTTTCTCCTTCCGACTGCAGCACAGGAACCAGCCCTGCATTTCCCCTTTTCTGGGTTACAGCTGCATTCTGTCCGGGGTGACACCAGCTCTGGCCAGAGCACCCACTTCAGACCACAAGCGTGACAGACACACCCCAGCTGATGGGGGAGAACTGGAGTTATGTGCCCTCTCCTCTGGGCACAGTCAGCCTTTTGTCCTGGGCTGTCAGGGCTCCAGCCAGCCCCACTGCCAGGCAGAGTCCTGCGGTGATCCCTCCTTGCCGAGACCAGGGAAGGCCAGCATGGCTCCCGCTGTGGAAGTGAATCCCAGCCCCTCACTCTGCAGGGTAAGCGCTAACACCGGCACTGAGAGCCAGACTCTGCCTCCTGGGCTCAGAAGGGCAGGAATCCAGCAAGTTTGGATCTCCACAGCCAGCAATCCTGTCCCGTGGCTAGGGAAAGGGGAGGGAAGTTCTAATGTCCCCTCCTCCCCCAGCTCCCTGGCGCCAGCTCCAAAGCAGAGGGGTGGGGGGGAGAAGACTGGCACTCAGGCAGCAGAGCCAGGACACTGGAGGAGAGCCCAGAAATCGGGGTCCTACTCCGGGCTCTGCTACGGACTCCCGGTGTGACCTCGGGCCAGTCACATAAGCCAGCCACGGGGCTAGTACCTCACACACAGGAGAAGACAACTCTGTTGGTGCTAGCGAGATACCCACAAACAACGGCGAGGGGACTGCCGAGTACCCAGATCATTTACAGCGCTTAGATCATATTCCAAAGTGACCTGCTTCTGGCACCCTCCCCCCCGCAGCCACCTTCCCTCAGGCCCCCAGCCCTCCAAAGGCCCACACGGAAACGCTGCCAGGCTGGGAAGGGGGCACTGACAGCGCTAGCTATAAATAACCCCCGAGGGGCCAGTGCACCATGCACAGGACAGGAGCTGCGCCTCCTGCGGAGCTGGGCAGCTATAGTCTAGTTGGGGATTGGTCCTGCTTTGAGCAGGGGGTTGGACGAGACGACCTCCTGAGGCGTCTTCCACCCCTAATCTTCTATGAATTGGCTCCAAACAGCAGAGTGTGTCAGACCCCAAGAAAAGCAAACACCAAGAGCAGCCTGAGCCCCGAAGGGATGTCCCATTAGAGCAGCCCTACAGGCAAGACAAGACCCTGCCCACCGGAGCCCCACCTCCCAGGTTCTCTTTGCTCTTTTCATCAGGCCAGCTCCCCTTATTGGGGAATGGGGGATCAAAGCCACACCAGACAACTGGCTGGGTATTTATAACAGCTGCCATCCCCATCTGGGACCAAGCACAACATAGACCTTTCTGCATCCTGCTTCCCCAAAATGGCATTTCTGAGCCAGAGGTGGGAGTCCAGGCTCTCCCTGCCTGCGGCCCATGTGTGAGACCCCAGCCTCGCCAGGATCAGAGCACCTAAGTGGTCTCCAACCCCAGGGTGAGACACTTCGCTTCCCACCACCACCTGAGGCTGCATCCATCCACGCGACGGGACCTGCCACGCAGGTTTAGACCTATGGCCAGCCTAGCACCAAGAGCGGTGGGGGGCTTCTGAGGAAGGCAGCCCCTCTGACATGCAGCTGTGTGCTACCAAAGAGGGATGCTACTTCCTCCTGACCCTGGGTTAGGCCAGCCTGCGCACCCAAGCCGGATGGAAGTCAGAGCTGCTCTCACGCTGTATCCTGCTGAGTGCCCACACAGATGCTGCTATTGTTCTTTATGGAAATTAACCCTTCCCATCCCAGACACAGACCTGCTGCCACTGCCATCCCTGGATTTCACACTTGTGACTCTGAACTCATGGCACCAGCAAGATACCTGACCACCCTGGGAAGGCCCTTAGCCCAACGATGGGCCCTCTCCTCATCTTCAGCAGGCTTGGGGCTGAGCCTTTCTCTAGCAGCCGCTAAGGCTTCCCCAGTAACAGGGGGAATTTCTTCAGGCTTGAGCCATCAGCCTCCCTCCTCCCCACTCTTCTGGTTCCTGCTGCGTTTCCAGGAGGGAATGGGCACCAGCACTAACATGGGATCTCTCATGGGCCCACAAGTGCTGACTGTATGGGCTTGTGTGTCAATCTAGAGAGCTCTGGACCCCCAGCAAGCCAGAAGTAGGGGTAGGCTGCTCTCCTTGACTGTCCTGCAGAGGAAGGATAATAGCTTCCCCCAAGACTTTACAGGAGGGGAAGCAGCTGTCGAACATGCTCAGTGCAGCCCTCAGTCTCACAGGAGCGAGCAGGGCCTTTGTTTTGATCCCACAGCAGGGTAGATGTGAACTTCAGAGAGTCCCTTGGAGGGGACACTGAGGTTAACAGGGATGGGAGTCCCTTCATTCCCAGCCCCTGTTTTGGCAGCTCATCTGTTAGGCTGAACCCCCTCCAAAACTAGGATCTCCATCCCCAAAGTGCAATTTTCAAAGTGCACGTGGAACCCAGTTTCCACCTGAATATCAGGATATTTGTCCAAGGGGCTGAGCGGCTATTTGGAAAACGCACCAGGAGGAGCAGGCATCCTGGAGTCCTGGCACAAGGGCCAAAGGTGCTTCTCCTGCTGGGGCTAGGAAGCTCTAGAGGTGCTTGGTGCCGTGACAAGCTATAGCGATGGGCAGTGTTGGAAGCTCATCCTTCCCTCATCTCCATCACATCCAGGATCACTCTGCAAACCAGCTGAACACAGAGCCTGCCTGGAAGATGCAAATAGTGATGCACCAAATCTCATCAGCTGGAAATTAAACTAATTGCATGCATCCTCTCTGAACACGTGATCACTAAATTCAATTCAAATAGTGTACACTCTGGTGTGGCATGCTCCATCACAAACTCTCATGATGCTGACCAGGATTAACCAGTCAGCATAGTCACGATGAAGCCCTGAACTATGGATTGCCTACACTGCGATGGGAGGTGTGACCGCAGCATGTGTAGACACACCCAAACTGGCTTGAAGCTAGCTACCCTGAATACTAACAGCAGTGAAGTTCAGCGCAGGCTGCGCAAGCCCGCCCGTGACCCTGGGTACTTACTCCAGTGGCTAGCCCACCCCGAAGTCCATGCTGCCAGTTTTGCTGGTATTGGTACTTGATACCTTGATCACAGCTAGCTCAGGTATGCCTACATGTGCAGTGTAGGCATTTCCGAAGTGACAACGCTGAACAGGTCTTGCCCTGGATAGCAGTCAGCTCACTCGATTTCACAGGTATGCTGTGATGCAGAGAGCCCCTCTCCCACTTCTGCACTAGCCCTGGTGCTAGGAATAGCGGGCATGCCCGCGTACACCAGCCACCAGTGTTTATCACCACACTGCCTGATGCTGCTTGGATTGGTAAAAAGGCCTGTTGTTCCCATTAGCACTTGCACTCCCATCAGTGGCACTGTAACCCTGCTAGCTTCCCCATAACTGCCAGTGCAGACAACGGCTAAGGATGCCTGAAATAGCACAGGGGGCCCCTGCAGGACCAGCCTTATAGAGTGCCCTGAGGGAGCTGGGAGGGCAGATTGTGCCTACGTGTGACAGCAGTTCTGCTCCTAAGGAAAGTGCAGCTCTGGAGACTTTGAGCAGGGTGATAGCAGCAGCTGGCTGAACTGACCCCGTCCGTGTACAACAAAGAAGAGCAAATGTTTGCAAGTTTGCCTCTGCTATTCCAACCAGCATCGTCCTGGGCAGGAGCCGGTTAGTGACAGATTGACATGTCTGCCCTGGCCCTCCCATGTGGAAATAACATCCACCACTCCGGCAACCTCAGGCCCTTCCTTTGAGATGCACGTCACCCAGCCCCAGGGCCCAGAGTCTGTCATTCAGAGTAACTGTAACAAGCTAGAGACCCTGTCAAATCCTGTGCAGCAAATCAAGCCTATAAGGGCACATTTGGGAGGCGTGATTGGCTCCTCAGCTTGGGGCATCCACCACCTTCCTTTCAGGGAGACTCCCACGGTTAAGTTTTAATGTCTCAATTCATCACCAAACCCTCTCACCCCAACCACCTCCATCGAAACAGCAGCGTGTAGAGGTGATGCTGTCCCTCAGGGGCTCTGTACAACAGGGACCCCGCAGTCCCTCCAGGGCAGTCTGGGTCCCTCCCTGCTGCTCTTTCTGCAGAGATAAGTTTCCCTACCTCACCACTGAGAAAGCGGCTCCAGGGGCTGGGGACATCCCCAGGGAGTCACCAGCTGATGCAGCCAAGCAAGCTGCCTTCAGCAAAGAAACTCTGTATCTCTCAGAAGCGTACTTCTGCCAAGAGAGGGTGTGGAGTCCCCATGGCGGGAGAAATCAGTGCCCGAGAGGAGACACTTGCCAGCAGGGATGGATTCAGGACAAACTCACTCCAGCACTAAAGCCCCGTTGGAAGTGGGTGCCCCATTAAAGCTCCCACCCTGAAATCCCTGGCAGGAAGTGATGACAGTGCTCAGAAAGATACAGGTTCGTTAGCTTAGTGACCCAATTTATCCATGCCAGCAGCAGGTCAGGCATGCCACAAGCGGGGTGAAACACGACAGGCCATCCAGCCTGTCATCAGGAGATTCCTGCAGGCGAGAGATTTCCTGGGAGGTGTGGAGTAAACCCCAGTGGTTTTACAGCTCAGCATCTGGAATGTGCCCAGGAAGCCTTATCAAGTGCAGAGCTAGGAACTCAGGGGGAGGGAGCGAGGAACCTGGAGGAAGAGTCACAGGGCGCGAGAATTACTAAAGATGGAAAGTGCCTAGCTCACCACGGCTGCCTGGCCCTGCTGCCCAATTAGATCATTCGTGCACATCCATTAATCACATCTTTAGCCAGAAACAGTTACATCGCTCAAGTGCTCAGAACAACGACCAGCTGGGGCTGAGTCCAGGGATGGAGAGGCAGAGCCCACTACCACCTTTGGAACCATGTTCCCACAGCACTTCTCCCTACTCTACACCCCCTCCCAGGAAAAAAACCACTGCTCCCTCCCTGAGTACTCAAGGGTCATTCAGAAATGACGCCCCCTCACAAGAGAAGGTGCAGAGTCGGAGGGCAAAGCGACCCAGGCACTGTTTCTGAGATTGGCCCAGCTGAACCGGGCAATGCCCCTCCCCACAGCATGCATACACCCCCCACCCACACATGCTGGAGACCATCAGCTACCCACATACACACACACCATTAGAACGGACCTGAAGTACCACACACCCAGGCCTCACCCCAGAGAGCTGCAGCAGCTTCAATTCAGCCAGCAGGGGAACCAAGACAGAAGGGCAACCCAATGTTTCCATCCAACAGATTAAAGCTGGGTCAGGACGCAGATACACACACGGCATCCAGTAACCAGTTCTCAGCTGAACGCCACAGAGAAACAGGGGACAGAGTCATCTCACCCACGTGCAATGGCCATTAATATTAACAGACATTCCTTGAGGCACAGTGCCCCGCCACAACCTGCCCACACACTTTCCTACTGCCAGCAGCTCTGGGAAGGGTTCTGCACTTTGCATGCCAAAGTTAGTACGAGTTTCCCCAGAACTCCGCTTCCATTCCCCCTCACCCCCAAAGGAGCCTCCCATAAGCATCCACCCTGTGCATGCCAACGCAAACTGCAGGACTCCCTCTGAGGACAGCTATCACCTCCCAGGCCATTTCAGCTGCCCTATCCCCTCCCCTTCTGGCACTCTGCAGCAGACAAACCTGTCCCACAAAACCCTGCCCTACAGGCATGGAATCAGCAGCATGAGGGAGACAGAAGCTCCAGGCGACACTTCCAGTGGAGCTGCCTTCACAAGCCAGTACAGGGAGGAGAGGGTAACTTCTGCTGCCCCCTGGACTGTGCTCCCAGAAGAGGGATGGGGGGGGGGTTGGGGAGCGGGATGTCACTGAGGTTTAGCCCGAGCTGCAGACAGATGAATGAGGCAGCCTCTGTGTTGCATTTCCTGGCAGGAGGCAGCAAGCCCCACCCCACCCAGCACACACAGCCAGAGTCCAGCTCCTCATACCCCATCTCCTC
>NW_020675888.1:0-2661 GCF_002925995.2 Terrapene triunguis
CTTCTCTGGCCTCCTGCACTAAACAGCAGACCCCACTCCCTCTTGCTGTTTCCCTATATTGCAACTTGTGGTACCAATTATTCCCCAAGAAGTGATATAGTCTAATCTAATAGATAGTAACTTCTTTATCTGCTTCTCATTCAGCAGTCACTGCAAAGTTCAGAAAATAGGAATCAGATCAGTAAGTTTCACATACTTCAATGGTTAACTATGAGTGAAACTAGTCATTTTGTATGTGTAATGATCATATAACTCAAATATTTAAAATGCTGGAAAGGCACACACAACTTGTGTGAGCTAACGTAATTGTCTGACCTCTCCCTTGAAAACATCTGGGAAGTCTTTTTTACTTTGTTAATAAGGGCACCAAAGCACTTGGGTCTGCCCATTGAGGTTTCTTATCACTAAACTGAAATCCTGAATGCATGAGCACTTGGCATAGGGAAAAGACTAATCAAGTAGTCTTCATAATGCTTCCGAGGTGGCAAAGGCTGGGGTCATCTGCCTGATATGTATGTTCTGTGTTCTGGGCGGGAGGGGAGAAAATTTGGGGCAAAAATTCCAAAACAAATACTGCAGATGAATGAATGTTGCCACCACTGTCGGTATTTCCACCTTGTCTACCACAGCCTCTGGGCTAACACCAGTGCAGGAACCATAATATAAGACAGAATTTTTCTATTAAAGATTTGTGGTATTTACACAGCAGAACGTAAGCGCTCTAATTATGGATATTGCTGAAGTTTGTTCCTTATTTATACCATAATAATATATTGGTGTATAATGGTATTGGAGAATACTGTTGATTGAGCAGTGGTTGATTTTACTTCTTGGTTTGGAATGAAGATGTTGGCTTTTTTTCAGGTTTCCCAGTTTCTGAGAAGTTACAACTTTAGATGTGTTTCATGGGGATAGTAGCTTGCTGGAAAAAAGGCTGTTTATTCACTCTGTGAGACTGCTTCTGTCACCAGTGTTCAGGTGTTTTATTATCATGGATTGTTGGTTCACAAAACAGTCTGTGAAATCAGAGCAATTTCTGCAAATGTGGTTTTGAGAGGTTTTGGTCAGCGTATCTGTTGCTCCTAAATTCTGCTAGCTATAGGTATAATAGGAACAGAGGAATTGCCATTCTGGATCAGATCAATAATCCTTTTAATCCAGTAAATTTCCCCCTAGGTGGACAATATGTCGCTGTTTCAGAGGAAGGTGTAAATATTTCCATTCTAGCTTATTTTCTCTTAGCCGTAACCGTGTCTTTTCTGGTAACAGGAGTAAAATAACTTGTTTTTCTCACTATTGTCAATAGATATGACTCAATACATACATGGAGCAGATTCTTTAGGTAAGACTGTGCCATTTTTACACAGTCATTCAGAACAAACCCACATTTAAAGGCTACTACTTCTGTTTCTTACAAAATTCAACCTTTTAATTTGGCAAGAGCCCCCTGCAATAGTAGTTGACATTTACATAACTTGTTAGTGAAGGGACATCACATTGAATATTTACTTACGTCTTGAAATATATTTAATTTCCTGTTGCTGAAGAGACTGAGAGTAGAGGGGGAGCAAAAATACGCAGCCGTATCTTTGTTTAGGTCCCATGTAACCAATTAGTTTTTACAATTTGTCGAAGAAAGTAATGTCTTTTTACGTAGTAAGTTCTTTAAATACTTCAAAATTTATTTAAAATTCAAAAGACATTTCTTGTTAGAGTAGGCCCCAAAATTTGACCTAATTTTATAATTGTTAAACTGTGATTACTGTAGATATCGTCTTCCTCTGTCGAGAATATAAAACTAAATAATTAATCTAAATTAACAATTGACTTTCCTCTTTCCTTATGGGTTAAACCACTACTGAACACTTTACAGGTGATGTTACCACCTACTACAGTATAGCTGCAGCTGAGTTCTCATTAACTGAAGAAATTGGGTGTGCTATCACCACAGATCCTAGCCTAGAATCTACTCTGTTCTATACCAGAGCACTTCAGGTAACTTTTGTTTATTGTGTAACATAACATTCTCTTTTTACATTCAAATGGATATTTGTATAGTAGCTCGTTGCCCTTCCCAGGATAAGTTTATATAAAGATGCTACTGTGCTTACTTCTCCTCCCTTCCCTTCTATCATCCTCCCCTCTGCTGCTGCCACATTAAAATCTTATTAGATGGTGGAATTGACTTAAGAGGTACCACCCTGTCTTCTCTGCTCTACTTCCCTATGGACAGCTCAATGCATAGTAGTGGGATTTAGTATCCTCCCCAGGATTGTAACACCAAACCTAAGACTCCAGCTATGTTGTCCTGTTCTTCTTCCTTTTTTTCTCTTTGCACTGTTTAAGATTTGCAAACTGAACTGATTTTAATATACGTTTAATCTCTATTTTTATTAAATGAATCTTTGCTCCAGATTCCTTTAACAGATTACCTTTTAACTCATCCAACTTGGAACAGTAGAAGTAGTGCGTCGCTGCACACATGTACACACTGTAAATTTACAGAAAATAATTTGATATGTCTGGAACTTTGAAAAAAGTCAGATTGAATTATATAACTTCACCATTTTTGCTAGATAACATTGCAGGGGCAAGATTAGAAAGACAAAGGCAAAAAATGAGCTCAAACTAGCTACAGGAATAAAGGGAAACAAGAAGACT
>NW_020675889.1:0-1426 GCF_002925995.2 Terrapene triunguis
CTGCACTCCCTAAGCAGGAGGTTTGGATGCCATATCCTAGTAAAGAGGGGGGGGGGGCACGTCTTTTGCTTGATCTTGTGGGATCTGCCTAAGAGTCACAGGCACTATTTGATCTGCCTCTCTCTCCTGTTTGGAGATAGACCTGATTAGGCTCCATAGAGAGTCTTTTGGTTTGTTAAGTGACCACTAGAGCCGAAATCACTGATAACCAGATCTAAGTGCTTAGACCTGCTGCGGGACAGTGTTTCTGTGGAAGAGACGGCCCAGTCTGCACTAGCAGTGAGGTTCCCCCACTGAGAGCTGAAATCACTGAGAGCTGGTGGAACCTCGAGAGACCTACTTGCAGAGGTCACAGTGGCAGCTGACTGTCTAGAAGCATGTGGTGCAACAGTGAAAAACTCAGCAGTTGAAAAAGTGAAGAACTCACTCATCATATTCAAAAAATGTGCATACATCGCTGATGAATGCACCAATGCAAATAGGCATCAAGTATTAAGTCATTGCGTATGTTATCTTGATGTCCACGGTAGGCCAGTAGATGCATTCTAGATATTCAGGTTATAGAAGACACATCAGCTGCATCTGTGACATCTTAGAAGAGTTAAATGCTTGTAAATTGAACCCCAAACAGATGGTTGCTTGTGCATTTGATGGAGCTACAAATTTCTCCGGAAGACATAGTGGAGTACAAGCTTTGCTCAGAGAAAAGTGTAACCCTAATCTCTCCTATACACACTGCAGGGGCCATCTACTCCAACTAGCGCTCGTACAAGCTGCAGAATCTTCAAAAGACATTAAAAAGCCATACATTTAATGGCTTTGTTATACTCTTTTTTCAGCAAGAATCCAAAAGGACTGAATGTCTTGGAAACAAATAGAAGATACACTGGCACGTATGTTCAAATTAGTCCAACCTGGGAAAATCTGCTGGTTTTCTCATGAGCGATCCTTGGCTGTTGGCTGTTGTCTTAAAATTACTGCAACTGTTATTACTGGCTTTGGAAAGTATCTACCAAGATAGGACAGATCTAAGTAGTGAGGCTGGTGGATTACTTTTGTTACTAAGTTCAGAGAAGACTATCGCCATTCTCTCTCTTGTATGTCTACTGTTGAAACCACTTGGGTCATTAAACAATGCCATCCAGGCATCTGCTACAACAGTAGTAGATCTTTGTCCAGCAATAGAAGCTAATCTTGGGTCAATAAGAGAGATATCCATTGAAAATGTACTGGAAGAAGCAAAGACTTCAGTCCATAAGTTGACTAATGAAGGCACTTATATTGACTCCTTAAGTGAAGAGGACAAGAAGTGTTTGTTAAGCCAGCCGAAAAAGTACACAGACTTGATTCTTACAAATCTATAATTTCTGGATTCTATTCAACCTCTACATAGCTTTTACAGATGCCTGTCTTATAAAACACCTAC
>NW_020675890.1:0-2287 GCF_002925995.2 Terrapene triunguis
ACAGTTGAGCACCACACTAACCACGGATGCTGCAGCCTGTTCCCGTCTCTCCCCTTCACAGAGGTGACCCATGGGGGGGGGCACGCGGGGTCATATAACCCACTCCCCAGTTTTCTACCAGGCTTTGCCTGCTGGTTCCCCCCGCCCCGCTCAGCACTTGCTGGAGCCAGGGACCTAGAGGTACACAAACAGCACAGGCACGAAATAGCTGGGAGCTGCAGGGCCGGGCTGCTGCTTTAGCTCCGCAGGTAGAGGTAGGGGAGGAACAGCTGCTTTCCTATAGGGGAAATGAGGGTAAGGAGGAGGCTGTCTGGCGAGTGGGGGAATGATTTGAGCTGTTGGGGGGACCTTCAAATTGTGCCCTCCCACTGTCAGCAGATAAGGGTCCTCTCTGCTCCCTGGCTCAGAAGCTTCACTCGCTTGGTCCCAGGGGCTGCCTCCCCAAAGTCAGGCAGGCAGGTGAAGAGGAGATCAATGGGTGTGGGATCAGTTCCCCCATGTGCCTCCCCCGATTTGAACAGGAGGGGAATGGGGGCCACAGTGGGTAGGGGAGTAGAAAGCTGACTCCCTGCCCCTGCGCTGTGCTCTGTCCTAGGGATGTTCCCAACAATGGTAGATTAACCATTAAGTAGGTGCTGCCTGCCTGCTGTGATCTCCCTGAAACCCATCTCACTTTCTTTCAATTCCTGATCGCCTATCCCCAGTCTTAGGCTTTCTGTTTGTAACTGTTTCTGTTTTCCACCAGTTGTATTTCACAGAACACTGAAACTCCTGGGGCAAGGCCTTGGCTAGGCTGTTGGGCAAAGCACTGCACATTTCTATACTGCATGAAGAATAAACAAACTCCTTCCTTTACTCCCATCTCTGACTTAATCCCATATCCTGCAAGCCTTCTTTGTCCTCTGGATGTGGCTGGGGTTCCTGCTGCTAGTGTCAGGACAATATGGGATTGTGATTTACAGGTTTCAGGCTCTTAAACTGGTAGATAACTCTGCTGCGGATACACTCTTCCTTCACCTTTCCCCCTCTCCCCATGATCCAACACTTTTGCTCTAGTGGCTTATAAATAGGCTTCTCAGAATTCAGTTTTTATATCTTTTTAACTGATGGATAATATCAACTGTTTATTTTTAAGTTTTTTTGTAGTTTTATAATTTTTCTTTTTCACAGTTGTAGGAAATTATGGAGGAAGGTCAGATAGTTTTTTTCATGGCAGTAGACGTTGAGATTCAAAGAGTTCAAGCTTTAAAGATTTTTAAACACAAACATGTGATATAGTATGACAAATGTCTTATAACTTACTGGTTCTGTGGGTTTTTTTTTGGTATTTCAGGAAACTTGGAAGGAAACAAAATGTCACCGGTACCTAAAAAGAAGATGTCAGGTGTGTAGAAGAGGACACGAAAAGCTGAGGAAATGACCACAATGAAGAAAGGTGCAGATGCAATGAAAAAAATACTTGAAATGTGTTAACTGCAACCCACGCAGTAGAAGCAAGAAGGTCACAGCGGAGACATCAGAGGAGAAATGCATAGGTGATCCACAATTCAACGCTCAAGAATCATTGCAAGAGAAACAAAGACACCTACAAGATCTTCACCAAGCATTCTCAAAACTACGATAGCCGCACAGGGAAATAAGGAAACAAATCAACAGAGCCAGACGTGTACCCAGAAGACTCCTGCTACAAGACAAGCCCAAGAAAGAAACCAACAGAACTCCACTGGCCATCACCTACAGTCCTCAGCTTAAACCTCTCCAATGCATCATCAGTGATCTACAACCCATCCTGGACAACGATCCCTCGCTTTCACAGACCTTGGGAGGCAGGCCAGTCCTCGCCCACAGACAACCCGCCAACCTTAAGCATATTCTCACCAGCATGCGTCTGACAAAGTGGGTATTCACCCACGAAAGCTTATGCTCCAATACATCTGTTAGTCTTAAAGGTGCCACAGGACTCTCTGTTGCTTTTTACAGCTCCAGACTAACACAGCTACCCCTCTGATAAAAGAGACCCTTGGTGATGACATTAGTGATCCTGCTTGATGGCCCAATCTAATGCTGAAAATTCGTGATCTGCTAGTGACCAACAGGCTATCAAAAGTAAAGGACATGGATTTTCCTCTGGATAAGTAGAATCACCATTTTTCTATGATGTTTTTATACAGAAAGCTTGAAAATGGCGAAGATCTGAAGTGTCACTGGCTGCTTTACTCAGATTCCACTGACAAGGTGTCAAGGTTCCTTCCCCACTCTGAACTTTAGTGTACAGATGTGGAGGACC
>NW_020675891.1:0-1971 GCF_002925995.2 Terrapene triunguis
GCACATGTTTCTGTGTCACCTGGAAGAGCTGTGGAAAGAGCCTTCAAGGAGACCCCTTCCATCAATGCCCAGCTCTGGGTGGCAAATGGCCAAGGGCTGGATGCAGGGGGTCATTGGCAAACCACTAAAGCAACAGAACCTGGAGTTGGTGTGGGATTCCGCTGGGGCCCCGGGACACTGAGCAAGGGCATTAGCTAGGACTGATTGTCAGATGAGGTTGGAGCGACTCTTAATATGGGTGAGGATTAGAAGTGAGGAGTAAAGACCCACCCAAAGGACGGGAGTGGCTCAGACACAGGGTTCTTTGTGCGTACATTTAAACAGGGAGGGGACATCAGCGCAGCGTAACCCCAGAGCACTGGAGGACACACAGGTAAACTGACAGGTTGTTCCTGGCAGCATGCAAAGCATTGTGGGATAGCCATCAGAGGCCTGCCAAGCTTATGTGGATAAGCAGTGTGCGCGCACGAACGTCAGCCTGTACTAACTCAATATGCAATGAACTTACTGTGACGGGATCCCTGGGGTGCAACCTGGAACTGGGGTACCACTGCCCCCTCTTTCTCTGACCTGGGCTCCTTCTCCCACTGTGATGCTGTGACAAGCTACAAACCTCTCCAGGTCCTGCACTTACACAGCCATCCACAGGCGGGGACACACCCAGCTGAGTTACATAAATGCTTCTCCCAGCCACTCATGAACCAACAATGGAGAGTCTCCAGCCAGTTCCCCGCAGCTCCCCAGCCTAGGACCCCAGAGCTGTACTGTTCTGCCCTGCTCAGAAGCCTGACCAGTATAAATTTATTACCCAGTCCATCCCTCCCTCAATGTGGAGAGGACATTTAGCCTTTGTAATCTGATCTGAGAATTTCCAAGCACTTCAAGCAAAACACACTGTTTTAGGTAAAATATAAAGCAGGTTTATTAACTACAGACAGACAGGTTTTAAGTGATTATAAATGGTTGACCTAAAAGGACAGAGATGGCTACCAAAGAACATAAAAATAAGCACACAGTTAATCTTAAATATTATTACACGAGGCAGAATTTAGATCAATGTTCTCACCCCACTGGATGTTACAGTCCGCACTGCACAGGCTTCCCCCTGAGCCTGGACCAGTCTCCTCAGATGACCTTTGTCTTCTCAGGATCCCGGTTGTGTCCAGTGTAGGTGGGGGAGGAGAAAGGTGAAGACATGATGCTATTGTCCCTTGGCCCATGTGCCTGGCAGACACTAGTGAGGCACGTCCTGGTGGGCTTTGCTGAGTCACAGTGAACAATCAGTCCCCGTGTCACAATGACTGAGCAGTTCCCATTGTGTGATGCTCGCATGGCTGAGTCACAAGGTTGATTAATGGGCGGTCAACACCCCCTTGGGCAGGGATCCTTCATGTGTCACTAGCAAACTTGCAGCATATTTCACTAACAACCATACAGCACAATCTCATAACTGTATACACACTAACGATATACATATTTGGACAGACAAGCAGGTTTCAGCAGATCATGACCTTTCATATGATACCTTACATGGCATGCTTTGTATGACATCTGTGGGGGCTACAGGGTGTCATTCTGAGGTACGGTGTGTCACACTCACTCCACTTTCAAAGTGGATTGAAGAGTATTCACTGGCCTGTTGGAACGCATTAAGAATGGAACGGTGTGTATGAAGGCCAAGTTGGATGTGTCTACGCTGCAGTTAGACACCGGCCGCGGGCCCATGCCTG
Organism: Terrapene triunguis; assembly: GCF_002925995.2. Lineage (NCBI taxonomy): Eukaryota > Metazoa > Chordata > Testudines > Emydidae > Terrapene > Terrapene triunguis. The sequence continues at coordinate 1,731 of NW_020675891.1, forward strand.
CTGACTTGGGCTCAGGCTATGGGGCGGTTTACCTGCAGTGCAGCATGCAGTGTTGTTGTAGCCACACTGGTCCCAGACAAGCTCGCTCACCAACAGAAGTTGGTCCAATAAAAGGTCTGATCTCCCCACCTTGTTTCTCTAATTGCTGTAGAGACAGCCAGGCTCAGCTTGGAGCCTGGGACCAGGGCCGGTGCAAGGAAGTTTCGCACCCTACGCGAAACGTCCACCTTGCGCCCCCCCC
>NW_020675892.1:0-1601 GCF_002925995.2 Terrapene triunguis
AAAGGGGAATTAGGATGGCTGGGTTGATGCTACCACTCCAGTGACAATGCAGACTGTGACTGCGTAGCACAAAGGGGCTTCTGACAAAAGAACTTCTTAGCTGGTGAGTCATAACTTATTCATGTTTTCTGAACTCAGACACAGCCATGGAAGGCCCAAAAGGCCAGAGCGCGGGTACTTAAAAGTCTCTCCTTCAATTTGCAAGAAAGCATTTTTAGTTGCAGCAGCCTGATTCTGAAAACCGCTGTCAGCAGGGAAGCTCTGGGACTTTGGCATTTCTTTAGCAACACACTGAAGTTTGTTTGGAAATTCATAGGTTAGGCTTGTTGGTAGCAAGTTGACTTAATGCAACAAACTGCCACCAACAGAGCACTGGTTTAAGTCACAAGTGAAAGTGCTCTTGTCTCAGTCTAATGTACAAATATCCATGTCACAATGCTGTCTTGCAATGGTGGTGCCTGGCCTAATGGGGAAGAGCAATAGACTGGGACTGGGTTGTTCCTAGCTCAGCCACTGACCTGCTCTCCGAACTTGGGCAAGTCACTTTGCCTCTGTTTCGCCTCCCACCCTTGTGTGTCTTCTCTATTTACATTGTCAGCTCTTTGGGACAGAGATTGTCTCAATATGTGGGTGTACAATACCCGGCACAAGAATGCTCTTTCTTGGATGAGGTTTATAATATATATAGTGACCATAATGCTCCTTTCCCTAGAGCTTAAAGACTGGGCAGAATAGACTCAGTGGAGAGACTTTTCTCTCTCCCCAGTGATGACTGTAGTAGAAGTCACTAAGAGCTGGTCTAGGGCAGAGCCTTAGACCTGGGGTGAAGACAGTGTTGTGGTGAGAGACAAAGCGGAGGAGGTGGCAGCAGTGAATTAGAGTTGTAATCCCTAAGAGCAGGGCTAAATGGTCATGAAACTGCATGACTGGACCAGACAGGCTGAGCTGTGAATGACACAGCAACACGGTACCTTCTACCCAGCAGTCCTAGGGGTATGACTTGAGCTATGCTGGGCCAGGCAGTTTTGGCTCTATGTGACTGGAGTGGTGAGATGAGAGATGCCAAAGAGGCAACAGCACAATCAGAGGCATTGTGGGTAGCAGCAGCAAGAGGTGGCACCACATCTGGAGGTGGTGGCACAGTGAGAGCAGGGGCAATGCTAGAATAATTAGTTCAGGGAAACGAAGGGGTGATGAAGACCTTATTGAAGCTGGCTATGCCTGTTGTGGTGAGCAGACGCAAATTATCTGTTGACAACTCTCTTCAGATCAAGACTGTCATAACTATAAAGGGAAGGGTAACAGCTCTCTGTGTACAGAGACTCCAAATCCTTTTACCTGTAAAGGGTTAAGAGGCTCGGGTAACCTGGCTGACACCTGACCCGAAGGACCAATAAGGGGGCAAGATACTTTCATATCTGGGGGGGGGAAAGGCTTTTGTGTGTGCTCTTTGTTTTAAGGGGTGGTTCGCTCTTGGGACTGAGAGGGACCAGACATCAATCCAGGTTCTCCCCATCTTTCTAAACAAGTCTCTCCTATTTCAAACTAGTAAGTAAAAGACAGGCAAGGCGTCTTAGATTTACTTTGTTTTCTCAACTTGT
>NW_020675893.1:0-1876 GCF_002925995.2 Terrapene triunguis
TCAGCTCTGACTCCCACCTTGCTTCCAGGGGTGGCGCTCAGCTCCTGGCTCCCGCCAGCCACCAGTGACTGCCCTGGGCCTGGCACAGCTGTGGCGAGACTCCAGCCACGCCCACCTGTTTGGCGGTTGTTGCAGGAGGAGGCCCACAGGGATGTCTGTCTGCCTGAGGTGCCCTAGCGCCTGCATGAGGCTCACTCCCAGCTTCAGCCGCACTTTGACCCGGATGGTAATGTTGGGAATGATTAGGAACAGGATAGATAATAAGACAGAAAATATCATATTGCCTCTATATAAATCCATGGTATACCCACATCTTGAATAGTGCGTGCAGATGTGGTTGCCCCATCTCAAAAAAGTTATATTAGAATTGGAAAAGGTTCAGAAAAGAAAACAAAAATGAGTAGGGGTACGGAACAGCTTCCATATGAGGAGAGATTAATGAGACTGCACTTTTCAGCTTGGAAAAGAGATGACTAAGGGGGAGATATGATAGAGGTCTATAAAATCATGACTGGTGTGGAGAAAGTAAATAAGGAAGTGTTATTTACTCCTTCTCATAACACAAGAACTAGAGGTCACCAAATGAAATTAGGAGGCAGCAGGTTTAAAACAAACAAAAGGAAGTATTTTTTCGCACAACGCACAGTCAACCTCTGGAACCCTTTGCCAGAGGATGTTGTGAAGGCCAAGACTATAACAGGGTTCAAAAAAGAACGAGATAAGTTCATGAAGGATAGGTCCCATCAGTGGCTATTAGCCAGGAATGGTGTCCGTAGCCTCTGTTTGCCAGAAGCTGGGACTGGATGAATCACTTGATGATTACCTGTTCTGTTCATTCCCTCTGGGGCACCTGGCATTGGCCTCTGTCGGAAGACAAGATACTGGGCTAGATGGGGCATTGGTCTGACTCAGTATTGCCGTTCTTTGATTTGTTTCTCTGAGCACCACTGCTGGGGATTTGAGGTGGCTCCCTGCACACAGAGAGAGTCACATTTCTCCCCAGACTAGAGCCCTCCCCAGACTGAAACTCTCAGCCACAGCTCACAGGAACAGCAGCAAATCAGCCAGATCTAAGGGGAACGCCCCATAGGCTGAACAGAGGCCGAACACAAGGAAATGAAACTAACCCTGTCACGCAGCCATGGCCGCAGACAGCTCTGTACTAAGTCTCCAGGATGAACTCTCTTGTTCCATCTGCCTGGAGTATTTCACAGAGCCGGTGTCTATCCACTGTGGGCACAACTACTGCCGAGCCTGCATCAGTCAGTTCTGGGGGGAGACAGATACAAACTTCTCCTGCCCGCAGTGCAGAGAAACGGCCCAGCAGAAGCTTTTCAGGCCCAACAGGGAGCTGGGGAAAGTTGTGGAAATAGCCAGGCAGCTGAGTTTCCAGGTCACAGTAACCCCAGGAGGGGAGCAAGGGTGTGAGCTACACCGGGAGGCCCTGAAACTCTTCTGTGACACGGATCACCAACTGATTTGTGTGATCTGCAGAGAGTCGCAAGTTCACAGAGCTCACACTGTTTTCCCAGTAGAGGAGGCCACCCAGCAGTACAAGGTAAGGCCTGGGTGTCTTGTGTTGTCATTTAAAATAGTTTTGTTTTGTTTTGATGATAGTTATTTTCTATGTTTTGGCTGGCGTAGCGCCCCAGTGAAAGTCCCCACCTGAGACTGTCCCCAGAGTGGGCAGCTACCGGCCCGCGCCGGACGCTTGGAGTGAAGTGAAAAAACCAGTGGTATAGTGACTGAACCCTGACAGTGTCACTTTGGCTGTACTCTGGCTGAAGAAAGGTTCTAGGTCAGAGGTGGGCAAACTACGGCCCGCGGGGCACATCCGGCCTGTCCAACCCCTGAGCTCCCGGCTCCTCCCCTGCTG
>NW_020675894.1:0-1191 GCF_002925995.2 Terrapene triunguis
TAGGCAGAGGCATCAACCATTTTATTCTGAGAGTTGCTGCTGCCTGTTACAGAAAAGACACATGTACTCTGCTCTCTCATGGAGACATTATGTTTGTTCTTTTTATCATTTTCTTTCATTTAAAGTGAACACTTTTACTGAAAGTTCATATTTCCATTTTCATATGGAAAATAATAATGTGACAGGACTGGATTATAACACAGGTTGGACAGCCAGTGTAGATGAGCCCAAACAGTTATAACTGGATTTAACAATATGTTTTCTGCCCTGTCTTGTGTCTGTCCTGTTCGAAGAACATTTTTAACTCGGTTTCGATGTGGGGTTGGTCATTTCCACACAAGCTGACTAAAGCATGTTATAACACAATCAGCCAACCTGATTTAAATGTGAGCCAGATCCTCAGCTGGGTTAAAGCTGCATAGCTGCGCTGGCCTCAGTGGAGCAATCCCAATTTAAACCGGCTGAGGATCAGGCCCAGTATTTTTGATAGTTTAAGTTAGGCCGAAGTCTAAATGTTGGGTCTCTTCATCTTCCATTTAAAGAATTACAGACAATTCACTCTCTCTTTATATCAGGAATAGATTCTTTCTGAACATAGTGACAATTACCTGTAACTAGAATGAATACCTATTCAGCCTTTATGTAAGTGGCTTCAATTTAGTAGAAGTGACATACTTCTCAGCATACCATCTGCCCTACTTTTTGACAGTGCTGTCCTATTTCTCCTACCTTGGCAAAGTTATATTTGCTGCTATATTTTTTATAATGGCAGGAACCTTTCCCATCACAAATACCTATAGATGATTAGTACATACGATTTAGAATTTACTTACTGGAGCCATTATTATTTTGGGTTTTTTTGGGGTGTGTGTGGATTTATTGTATGTAATGTAACTTTGTTAAATTAGTTTAATATTCACTGCAACAAGCCGTGTTTCAAATCCTGAGAGATGCTGAGCATTTAGGGCCTGACGTACCCAGTGAGTAGTCCCATTGACTTCAAACATTTGCTTACCAAGAAGTCCCATTAAGGAAAGACTACTTTGAAGTCAATGGTAACTGCAGGTGCTCAGCACTTCATCCCCTGTCCCTTTGCTTGAGATTATAAATGTACAAATGACAGGAAATTCAAAACAGGGGTCCCATGTCAACCAAAATAATTGTATGGTATTACAAGGCAGGGCTCTTATC
>NW_020675895.1:0-1372 GCF_002925995.2 Terrapene triunguis
TGTTGAAGGGCCTAAGCCCTGACCACTAGGAAACACACACTATGAGAGCAAACCATCACAAGAGCTCCTAATTTGGATTTTTGCCTTTTTTTTTTACTATGTTAGAGTCTCAACCGTAAACAGCTTTTCCTTTCCCATTTAAAATATGAATAACATTAAAAATGAATTATTCATAAGTGAAATGCCTGGATAGAGAGATTGCATTATGCCTAAGGCTATGATTTTGGCACAGAAATTTTAGTGAATTTTATGGCAGAGGTGTGGGGAAAATAGTCACGGAAATGTCACCAAATAATGTATCTTTCACTACATTGACATACACAGAAGCGTAGTGGGGGTGCTGAAAAGTGAGGCTCAGAGAGAGGGTTGGAGAGCAAGCCCATCCTGCACTCACTGCAGCTGTGACTCCTGTCCAGCAGGGCTGGACCTGGCTTCCTGCTCCCAGCATTGTGACCTGGTGCATGGGTAGGGCCCTGCCAAATTCACAGCCATGGAAAAAGACATCACAGACCATGAAATCTGGTCTCTCCCAGTGAAATCTGGTCTTTTGTGTGCTTTTACCCTATACTATACAGATTTCATGGGGGGAGATGAGCATTTCTCAAACTGGGGGTCACAAGGTTATTTTAGGGGAGGTCACGGTATTGCCATCCTTACTTCTGCGCTGCCTTCAGAGCTGGGTAGCTGAAGAGCGGCGGCTGTTGACCAGATGCCCAGGTGTGAAGGCAGCACCCTGCCAGCAGCAGTGCAGAAGTAAGGGTGGCAATATGATACCATGCACCCTTACTTCTGTGCTGCTGCTGGTGGCGGCTCTGCCTTCAGAGCTGGGCTCCCAACCAGCAGCCACCACGCTCCAGCCATAGGCGCCAACTTTTCCCGGTGCCGGTGGGTGCTCAGGCTCACCGGCCCCGGTCCGCCCCCGCCCCTGCCCCGCCCCAACGCCACCCCCTCCCTGCCCCTATTGGACTCCTTCCCCAAATCCCTGGCCCCGCCTCTTCCCCGAGCATGCCGCGTTCCCCCTCCTCCCCCCTCCCTCCCAGTGCTTGCCGCCGCAAAACAGCTGTTTCGTAGCGGGAAGTGCTGGGAGCTAGGGGGAGAAGCAGCGCACTCAGGGGAGGAGGTGGAGGCGGAATGGAGGTGGAGGTGAGCTGAGGTGGGGTGGGGAGCTGCCGGTGGGTGCAGAGCACTCACGGAGTCAGCGCCTATGGCTCCAGCCGCCGAGCTCTGAAGGCAGCCAATGCCAGCAGGCATTCAGAAGTAAGGGTAGCAGTACTGCAACACCCCTACAATAACCTTGTGACCACCCCACTACTTCTTTTTGGGTCAGGACCCCTACAGTTACAAGACTGTGAAATTTCAGATTTAAATAGCT
>NW_020675896.1:0-1463 GCF_002925995.2 Terrapene triunguis
CCCCCTCCCTTATCTCCCCCCTCAATTTCCCCTTATCTCCCCCTCCCCCTCTAACCCTCCTCCATTCCCCCTCCCCTTATCTTCCCCATCCCCTCTGTATATTCCCCTCCCCTTATCTCCCCCATCCCTTCCCCCCTCCTCATCTCCTCCCCACTCCCATTCTAGTCCCACTTCGCTCTCTGGGGTAGTTTGTCCCCTCCGGGCACTCGTTGGAGGGGTGGGTGGACGGGGGTTGTGTGTGTGAGTGCGTGCACGGCGGGGGAGGTGACGCCCGCTGCGTGCGCGGTGACGCCACTGCGGGGCGGAAGCGCGTGTGGGCGCCCAGTCCCGGAAGTGGGTGGGTGGCGCTGGTTCCGGTTCCGGTGGCTGCTGGGCTGGGTGGCGAGGGGGAGGCAGCGGGCGAAGGAGCGAGCGAGCCAGACACTCGGACGGGCGCAGACTCCGCCGCCCAGAGCCGCCGCCCGGGGACTGAGGTGAGGCCGGCGCGGGCGGGGCGCCCTTCCCCCGACCCCCGGGCGGCCGCGGAGCCGCCGCCGCCGCCCGCCCCCAGCCTGGGCCGCCGCCTCAGCCGCTCGTCGGGCCTAGGCGGCGCGGGGGGGGATTACCGTATTTACGGGGGGCCGGGGGGGAATACCGTATTTACGGGGGGCCGGGGGCGGGGTATCAGGGGCTGAGGGTCAATGGGGGAGGGGGGGCTCCACGGAGAAGGGGGAACAGACGTGGACCTTAGGGGAGGGATCCCTGGGACTAATGGGGGAGCCTGGGGGGCGGGGTCAGCGGGGGCAGGGGATGGGGGGGGGTCTCTGGAGATATGAGGGGGCCAAGGCTCAATGGGGAAGGATTTCTGGGGCTCATGGGGGGCCTGGGGGAGGGGGGATATATAAGCAAGGATGGGGGGGCTCTCTGGGGAGGGAGAGGGTGGGAGGCTGGAGAAAGAAGCGGTGGGGGGCTGTGAAGGTCTGCGGTGTCCAACGGGGTTTGTGTTTCTGGGTGGGGATGGGGGACAAGGTCAGTTTCGAAGCGGGCCCCTAAGGAGCTGGCCGGGGGGGGTATTTGGGGGCGGCTCCCTGTGGTGGGGTTTGACAAGCCACTAACTAGGAGGGTGCAGGAAATTCCTAGGGCCTGGGGGAGACGGAAGGTGTGGGCCCATCAAAGGAGCTTGCCTGGGGAGAGGGGTGAGGCGAGTATTAGGAGAAGGGTGCTGGGGTCTGGCGGGGGTATTGTTAGTGCTGGGCTGGTTAATCCATTGATGGGCCCTTATCAGCTTCTGCTCTGTTAGGAGAAATTGCCTGCTCTAATCCTGGTTTGTTAGGGCTCTTGGTTTTCTCTCATTAATGACTGACTCCCTATACCTTGAGTGTTTAAACACTGGGGTGGGGGGGAGAGGAAAACCTATTTTAAATTGTCCTGCTCCACCCACGGTGGCAGTGGGGAGGTTTGGGTGCATTATAAATGTTTCAAGG
>NW_020675897.1:0-1372 GCF_002925995.2 Terrapene triunguis
AGAGGCAGCTAACATCCAGGGATGTTTCATGTGGCTACTGGGGGGGGCTGAGATCTGGCTTGTCCTGCCAGTGTCAGAAATGTACCTGGTCTCTATGCAAACCAGCACCCCCACCTCTGCTGTTCCTGACCCCCTGGGCTCTGCTCATCCTATTATAGGGGGGAACAGAGGCACAGAGACCAAGGCCTGGTCTACACTACGACTTTAATTCGGATTTAGCTGCGTTAATCCGAATTAATCCTTAACCCGTCCACACAACGGAGCCAGTTACTTCGAATTAAAGGGCGCTTAAAATCGATTTCTGTACTCCACCCCGACGAGCGGAGTAGCACCAAAATCGATTTTGTAAATTCGAATTAGGGGTAGTGTGGCCGCACACCACCGAATTAATGTGGTTAAAATTAATGGGGTAGTGTGGCCGCACACCACCGAATTAATGTGGTTAAAAACCGAATTAATGTGCTTAGTGTGGCCGCGCACAATCGAATTTATACAATCTGTTTCCCAAATTCGAATTATCTAAATTCGAATTAATCTCGTAGTGTAGACCTACCCCAAGTGACTCACGCAGGGAGTCTGTGGCAGAGGAGGGCTCCCCAAAGTCCCAGGGCCGTGCCTGACCCACAGGCCGTCCTGCCTCATTTTACACAGAGGCCCTGAGACCCCATTCAACCCTCTCTGTGTTTCTCCAGCTGTTTCACCCCCCAGGGACCCCCCTGTGTGCGATACAACCACCACGGAGATGCAGCCAGTGCTGGGGTGGAACACAGCTACTGATTAGCAGCTCCCTGCAGCGCCACACAGCAGCACCCTGCTGAAACCACACAGCAGCACCCTGCTGAAAGGGCAGAATGGAGGCACCTGCCTTAGGAAACAGCCTAGATGCCAAGTTAACACCCCAAGTTTCGCAAAGGAAACACAGGACCCTTGAGGAACACAAGTGCCCAGGAGCTCAGATTTAGGTGGAGCAGCCCCATGCACGGGGGTCAGCACTGGCTCTGAGGGCAGAGCGCCCCCTCCTGAGCCCCCTACCACATTCCCTGCAGTGTCTGGGCTGCTCCTGAGAGGTCTCCCATTCAAATGCGGCCCTGGCTCCACCCTCCACCCACGCTCAGGTGCACAGCCGTGCGCTCACACTCACAGTCTGGTGCACAGTCGTGCGCTCACACCACACTCTGGTGCACGGGCATGCACATGCCCACACTCTGGTGCACAGCTGTGAGCTCACACCCACACACTGGTGCAAAGCTATGCGCTCATACCCACACACTGGTGCAAAGCCGTGCGCTCACACCCACACTCAGGTACATTGCTGTATGCTCACACCCACACACTGGTGTACAGCCGTGCGCTCACACCCACGCTCAGGTGC
>NW_020675898.1:0-2861 GCF_002925995.2 Terrapene triunguis
GCGCTGTAGGAAGGTTTCTCAAAGACAGGGGCGTTGTCATTGATATCTGAGATCTGCAACAGGATGTTTTTCTGGGTGGAGAGGGGGGGAGAGCCTTTGTCTGTGGCTGTGACTGTGATATTGTACTCCGGAGTTCTCTCCCTGTCCAGGGTGCTGTCTGTAAGGAGCTTGTAGTAGTTAATAGAAGATGATATTATTTTAAAAGGCAAGTTGTGTTGAATACTACAACTAAGTTCTCCATTTTGTCCGGCATCTGGATCAAGAGCTTTGATCAGAACTATCACTGTTCCTGGCGGTGAGTCTTCGGGAAAAGGACTGGATTCTGATAAAATCGTCACTTCCGGGGCGTTGTCGTTCTCATCCAGTATTTCTATATGAACTTTGCAGTGATCGGTCAGCCCACCCCCATCCCTGGCTTCCAATTCCATGGTGTATTCATTTTTCTCTTCAAAATCCAGGATCGCTGTATTTGTAATTTCTCCATTCTCAGGGTCTAAATGGAATAATTTGCGGGTGTTTTCCGGTATGCTGTCGAAAAAGTATGATATATGGCCATTTAAACCTTCGTCTTTGTCACTGGCTTTCACTTGAAACACTAAGGAGCCCTTTGGTAGATTTTCCCTCAGGCTGACTTTGTAGATCTGTTCAGTGAATACAGGGGGGTTGTCATTGGCGTCAGTAATTTTAATCCTAACCTTAGCTGTCCCAGATCTGACTGGATCTCCACCATCCAGAGCCGTCAGGATTAACTGGTGGGAACTTTCCTCCTCCCGATCCAAAGACTTTTCTAAGACTAATTCTACTTGCTTTTTGCCATCTGGGCTCTCTTTCACTGCCAGGGTAAAGGAGGGGTTTTTATTGAGTTGGTAATTTTGCAGTGAGTTGATCCCAGAATCCGGATCTTGCGCAGATTCTAGTCGAAATCTCGCACCCGGCAGTGCTGATTCGCTGATTTCTAGATCAATGTCACTCTTTATGAACCACGGGGCATTATCATTAATGTCCTGGATTGCGACATTCACGAGGTAAATATTTAAAGGATTTTTAACCACCGTTTCGAATGTCAGGACACAAAGGGGTGTCTCCCCGCATATCTCCTCCCGGTCTATCCTGCCATTCACATACAGGTAGCCATTTTCCACATTCACACTGAAGTATTGCTTTTCCGAACTGACACGGAGCTTCCGCTGCGGCAGTTCTCTGACATCCAACCCCAAATCCTTAGCGAGATTCCCCACAAAGGAACCTTTGGACATTTCCTCAGGAATCGAATAACGAATCTGCTCCGAGACCGCCCGGCAGAACAAAGAGAATAAGAAAGGAAACAACAGTACCTGCCGTGTGACTGCCCATCCGGTCTGTATGTGTCCGGTTTCCATCTCACTCGCTTGCACTTATGCTCTTTTCCTTTCTCTTTTTTTCCGTTTAGATCCTGTAGTTAAAATCCAGCCTGTATTGTAAATATTCCCAGCGATGAAAATAAAATAAAATCCCTTTATTACTCCAGTTGTGCATCCGAGTCCCGATGGAAGGTTTCTCTGAGCATCGAGGCTGTGTGCGCGTTTGTCTCCGCTCTGCACTATGTGATTGAACAATCACACTGCAGCCGGCTCCAATGGATCTCCGGCTGCAGCTCCGCGCCGTATTGGCCAACAGCGGCACTCTGAGTCTCTGCCGGAGAACTGCAGCTCGAATGATATGATAAAAGCCAGGACGCAGGTACAGAGAGGGCAATGGAAATTCGTTTGGATCAATGCATTCCCTCGTCCATCCTTAGGTAGAAGAATATATAACGAACACACAAAAAGAATTTAGGAAAGCTGAATGGTATGGGTTTCCATTTTGTCTGCTTTTTGTGTAGTTTGTATGTTCTGTCACCAAAGTGGCTTGATTTTAACAAAAAGCGCAATGAAATTGTTATTATTACAAAATTTCCCTATCCAGAATCAGGGCCCTGGCACAACAAAATTATTTCTCTTCAGAACTTCCTTCAAAAATAAAATACCTTTTCAGTCATCTTTCCGTGTAAACGGCCTAATTCTGGTCTGGTGGATTTCGTGGGATTTATGGTACTTTGATGTAAAGAGAGCACAGGATTGTCAAGATCTAATAACACCTATCTGAAACTAAACAAGTAAACATAATATATACGTAACTGAGGAGATTGAAGCTTCATTCAAAAAGGTTTCTTGGAGTTGTTATAAGACCCTCTGTAAACTGATCCTTCCTTCCAACAAACAATTGTAGTTCCCTTTAAAAATACTGTATATGTTACGCTACACTGGTATTCCTGTTTGAATTGTAGTAACGTCGAAAAGCCGCAATGAAGATCGAGATCTAATTGTGTGTAAACAAAAAAGTACACATCACGCTTGCCTGGAAGATTTGCTATGTTACTTGAACCTGAGTCATGAATTAAGGCTCAACAAACAAACAAACAAACAACAACAAAAAACCTACCCTAATGAAGAGGGAAAGGAAGTAGAGGGTCATAAGGAAAGTGGGATCACTCTAATACAAGGTAATAATGCGTGATGGATCAAAAAAGACGATGAGTTTTACAATAAATAAATAATATTTCTGGCTCCTAAAACACATCAACGTGGTTAAAAAGAAAAATAAGAACAGAAGCAAACTCACTTGAACAAATTTCTGCTCGCCATCGCCATTCTTTAAATCTCCCGATATTGACAGAGGATCCTTTATCTCACAGGTCTGCTGACTGGTCAGAGTATTTGAATAGTTTGATCTGGGAAAGTTGAATTGGCTCTTTCTGGAGTCCGTGGTGAGAGAAACCTCATGTGAGTAGGAGTGGAGAAAAGCTCTGACTCCATCGAGCCCCACAAACTGCGAGACGGGAA
>NW_020675899.1:0-9067 GCF_002925995.2 Terrapene triunguis
AATACTTTAGTTATATAATATAGACTTAGAGAGACACATCTTCTAAAAAACGTTAACATGTATTACCGGCACGCGAAACCTTAAATTAAAGAGAATAAATGAAGACTCGGCACACTGCTTCTGAAAGGTTGCCTACCCCTGTCCTGGAGCCTGGGCTCCAGACCGAGCCCAGAAATATACACTGCAATGAAACAGCTCCACAGCCTGAGCCCAGTCAGTTAGCATGGGCCAGCTGCCGGTTTTTAATTGCAGTAGATATACCCCCTGTGGCCTGCAGTTGCTGGGAGCAGCAGTTACAGGGAAAATCCTTCTCAGCCCCTACAGCACTAAGCTGGAGCATGCCCAGTACAGATAGAATCTTAGAGAACTTAACTGCCAAATTCTGACAAGTATAAACTGAGATTTTATTTTATTTTTTCAAAAGTTTGTCACTTGACTGAATTTGGGTAGTTGGATAAACGGAACATTTGGTTGGGCCAGAAACACATCTCTGACATTGTCTCCTGCACCCCTTATTAATTTCAAGCTCCTGCTCCAAAGCATGGAGGCATGCAAGAGCTTCTCAGTGAAACAGTTGTAAGAATTTTTTTAACATGGGCAAAATGAATTCTCCCCTAATTCCATTCTTTGAAACAGCTGTATCATTTTTGCTGCAACTTTGGTTAAAATAAAATAAGCCTTTTTTGGCAGGGAAAATATCAGCTGAAATGGTTAGTTTGACAAACTTATAAGTACCGAAAACAAGGACTGCAGCAATGGAGAGAAGTGTGAACCGTGCTAGGCAACTGTATTTCTGTTATGAGTAACATATGTAAAACTACCTTGTGTTTGGGTTTTTGAACTGTGTTCCCAATGTGCTTAACCTCTTTGGCAGTCAACAAACTGTTCACATTTTCCATGCTTTGAACGGACAGTTTGGTTTTTTCATTGCTTTTCGTTCCAACAATGATTCCACTAATTCATACCACTTTTAGTTGGCAGGCATTGTGAACTAAACAAATATTTGTAGGCATATTTTATAATTAGTTTTGTAGAGTATACAGTATGTGCTGTCCTATTTTTAAATTTCATTAGTATAGTTAAAATAAAATACAGTTGCTGAAAAGAACTAACCAGGAAAAAATAATCATGATTGAATACTTGCACTAAGCTTAGGGAATATTTTATTTAAAGGTACACTGAAAGCTTTTAAAATAATAGAATATGTAGGCTCAAGGTTCCAAATAAATTATCTCCTAAAAATGACAATTTATAACTAAATCAGATGGTTGAAAATCACTCTGCTCTTGAGTCGCCTATTGTGGTCATCTGCCTGGGTTCCCAGAACTGTGAACCACTGTACCTCCTCAGCCTCAGCAACTGAGAAATTTGCAGCTGCAAAGCTATGTGTCAGCTCCCTGAGACACTAGCTTGTCTGTCATGCTGGCAAAATTTTCAGCATTCTGCCAGTCCAAATCTTGCCCAGCAGGTAACAATCAGTAAACTCCAGTTCCTGAGTTCCTCAGAGACCACTTTCTGCAGTGCTCAATTCCTCTCATTGTAGCACCCACAAAACCTTACTGAATTTGATGCTCCTTCTAAGGGATAGTGCACAGCAGTTTATTAATTTAACTGAGGTTGACAAACCTTCCACTTCAATCAAAGTACAGTAACTCCTTTGCTTAACGTTGTAGTTATGTTCCTGAAAAATGCTACTTTAAGCAAAACGATGTTGAGCGAATCCAGTTTCTCCATAAGAATGAATGTAAATGGGGGGGAGGGTGTTAGGTTCCAGGGAAATGTTTTTCGCCAGACAGACTATATTTTTTGATTTTTTATTTATTTATATATATATATATACATACACACACACACCCACACACACGCAAAATAAGTTTAACAATTTAATACTGTACACAGCAATGATGATTGTGAAGCTTGGTTGAGGTGGTGGAGTCAGAGGGTGGGATATTCCCCAGGGAATGCCTTACTGCTAAATGATGAACTAGCACTCAGCTGAGCCCTCAAGGGTTAAATGTAGCATCACACTCTACAAGGCAGCATGAATGGGAGGGGAGACAGAATGGCAGAGAGAGACAGAGACATACACCGTGTGTGTGAGAGAGACGCACATTGCTCCTTTAAGTACTCTGACCCCACAGAGTACTTAAAGGCAGCCAGCACATCCCTCAGCCCACGCCACTCAGCCAGCACATCCCTCAGCCCACACCACTTCCCGCAGCCCCCATTGGCCTGGAGCGGCGAACCGCAGCCAGTGGAAGCTGCAATCGGCCAAACCTGTGGACGCGTCAGGTAAACAAACCGGCCCGGCCCACCAGGAGCTTTCCCTGAACAAGCGGCGGACCAGCTTTGATTACCAGTGCTCTAATTGATCAGCAACGTAACAACGTTAACCGGGACAACTTTAAGTTAGGCGTTCCTGTACTGAGATGATGTATGGTAAAAGTATAACAAGCTTATTAACATAAGGATGTAAGTTTATTGATACCAAGTATAAGCAATAAGGATAGAAATGATTGCAAACAAGCAAAAGTAAAAATATGTTTTTAAAACTTAACAAACTGGATTTTTTATTCTGAGATGTTTGTCTGACCTCCACAATTCTTCCAGCATGGCTGGCCCGTTCTTTAGCCAGGACCCAACACATGGAGCTCAAAGCACTTGGTTTCTTTGACTCTTCAGGTAAAGGATGATTTAGGGGTTCATTCCCTTTCTTTGTATAGTCCAGTAAAACTTTTAAATGTGTTCTTCTGAAGTATATCCCTAGATAAAGTTCCTTTCTCCTGTTTGGTGTAGACACTATGCTGGCTTCTCTCCTTTTTGTGTGTTTTGTTTTGTTTTTTACAATGCAAATGATCTTCCTCCAGTCTCTGATATCCATTGTCTTTTGTCCACACCTGACTTTATTTACACTGGAGACACACTCAAGCAGGCAGAGCCACATTCTTCTGTCTGGGGGGGGCGGGAAGGGAGCTGGTTTGCCTCCTTGGTCTGGTAATAGACTCCAAAACACAATATCACCTTAGCCCATAATTTTACATATAGCATTAATACATACACTTCACAATGACTTTAATCACCAGTGTGTCACCAGTTCACATATACCTTACATGATACCTTTTAGACATTAGATTTAGATTATGACAACAATGAGTTGGGGTACACTGCGCTGGTCAGGGCAGCTGAAACTTACTATTAGATACCAGGGAGCCCCTTGCCTTCTGACATTGGGGTGCTCTAGGGTCACGCTTACCATGACACCCTGAGCTAAATTTCTGTTTTTTCCCCCCCGTATAGCAACACTTGAGGAATATCACCATCCGCTCAGTGCAGTGCTGTAGGTGAAGCTTTCTGTTCTGTTTTGGGTACAGTGAGGCAGTCAGTTATTGCAAGACACCCCCAAGCCTGAACTCACATTTTGAATGCTTGAGGGCACTTTTTCTTTTCTCCTTCTTAAAGATTGATCTTTTTAGATTCAAAAAGGATCCTTTTCTTTTCAGCCAATTCTCTATACCTTGTCATTATAATAATGAAGGCTGTTTAATCAGGAGTTAGTGATTGTTTTCAGTGTGGTTTTTTGTTTGTTTATTTGGGGATGTTGGGTTAAAAAAATTGTGACTAGAGCATGGGGGTTTCTGGTATGTTTATTTCTGTGGTTGTTGAACATAATATTTCTTCAATTTTTTAACACTGTACCAAATTGAGGAATCTTTGCCTAATTAAATTTCCTTAATTCATCTCAAGACCCTGTCAAAAATGTTGTGACATTGGGATGAAGCCCTTGGTAGGGTAATCAATCAGGTATACTTGGTTTTAATTCATTTTCTGTGAAAATGAGCAAATACACTTTCTTTGAAGAGGACAACATTTCTAAAGTGGCCAAATAATATTGAAATTATGAAGAATTTCCCATATGATCATAGTGATAGTACTTTCAGCTTATATCTAAGCAATCAGTGAAATTTGATTATATTTCAACTTTCCAAATAGTGGTGGGCCCAGGACTTTTGTACTGTCACAATTTTGAAAAAATAATGCAGCCTGCAAGCTTCTCTGTAACAAAAAATGACATCTTCTCTTTATTCAGTTTTTCTCCCCCCTCAATTATTTTATAATAATAATAATAATAATAATTAATACTATATGGAGCTATCTGATCTCCTAGAACTGGAAGGGACCCCGAAAGGTCATCGAGTCCAGCCCCCTGCCTTTACTAGCAGGACCAAGGATTTTGCCCCAGGTCCCTAAGTGACCCCCTCAAGGATTGAACTCACAACCCTGGGTTTAGCAGGCCAATGCTCAAACCACTGAGCTATCCCTCCCCCCTGTTATCGCCCATTGGAAACTTCTCCTGCAAGCCATCTACAGACTAACTTGAACCACTAGCAGTCATGGTAATCATCACTATCTAATGTGTCCTGTTGCTATGGTAATGCAAGATATGAGGATTTTACATACGACTTTCCCTCTGTTTTTTCTTTAATTTTAATTTTTATCCGGTGAGAGTGAAACAAACTGAAACTCATTTGAGTCTCTGACATTGAATTTTTTAACTGCAGCTATTACATCTCTGAAAAATTATTCGTTACCAGCTTCTGTTGAAATAGTGCAAAAGATCCATCAAGAAATAGCTGCCTAAATTAAAAAACCTGCATCCAAAGTTTCCAGCACATTATTTTATTTTCAATTTATGGAGGGTTATGCCATATAGAAAATGTAGGATTTAACAAGACAATTCAGGGGCCTAATTGTTATTTATTTGAAAGCTCATTCACACAGCTCAGTTAGGCACTGCTTTGAGTGCTGGTCCCTGTATATATTCCATTGTGGGTACGCATATGTCTGAAACTGGAGAATTGTAGCTGGTAGTGTCTGTTGGTCCAGGCCTGCACCCTTGCTTTCCTCTTGCTGTGGCCCAGGGTATAGGGGCTGGTACAGACCGATGCCTTTCCAGTTCCTTCTTACTACCACATGACCTGAGTTGGAATCTCTGGTGTCTGGAACTGTGAGCTTCTTCAACCTGTACCTTGGGGACCACCACAACCTATTTTCGACCACTCACATTGGCCTTACTGGCTGCCCTGGGACCTGTATGCAGCGCATCCAGATTCCATGCGATCTAACAGAGTATTACAACTATTCTATTCCATGAGCCAGCTGGAGCCTCCAGAGCCTATGGAGGAGGAGGAAGATGAACCGGTTCCGCCACTATCAACAAGTATTTCATATTCTTGCCCAATGAGTTGGTTGCTACAACCTCAGACAGGTTTTGAAGCTGTTTTGAAGAGTAGCATAAGAGCTCCAAATCCTCTTAGAGAAGGTACAGGACTCACAACACAAGCTCCTAGATCTATCCTGCAGCCTATCAGTATCTAACTGAATAACACACCCAGTCAACAAGCCCATACTGGAACTGGCAAGAACTGCACATGCCAGCTACCTGTGTCCCTACCCCTAAGAGGGCAGAAAAGTAGTACTTTTTTTTTTTTGGCTACAGGAACAGAATTCTTGTTCTTCCACCCTGCCCTGAACTGCCTAGTAATTTAAGCAGCAACAGAAAGGTCCAGACAACACCACCCAAGGGTCGCCCTGTGGATAAGGAGGCTAAGCATTTAGATCTGATGGGGAGAAACCTGTTTACTTCCAGCAGCTTCCAAGTTAAAATTTCGAACTATTAGGTCCTCCTGGCAAAATATGATATTTTGAAGTATTCTAAGATTTTGGACTTTAAAGGCAAATTACCCTGGGACGATAGGGCTCAATTTCAAGCCCTTATTGATGAGGGCAGATAAGTGGCAGGAAACTCATCACAAGCTGCGGTTGATGCTGCCGATATTGCTTCAAGATCCATGGCAATTGCTATAGCAGGCGTGGCCAAACTGTGGCTTGTGAGCTGCATGTTGTTCTTTTACAGTTAAAGTGCGGCTCACGGAACTCCCCTCCCCCATTCTCCGCCTACCAGACTGGGCAGGGGGGAGCTTGGAGCTTCTGCCCTGTGGCAAGGTGTTGGGACTAGGGGCTTCTGCCCTGTACGGAGTGGGGTCTAAGGGCTTTAGCCCCGTAGGGGAGTGTCCAGGCAGAAGACATGTGCCCTGGCAGGCATCACCCCGCGGGCCAGGTTGTGCGTGTCTTATGGCTCTTGAACTTCTGAAGATTAGCGTATGCAGCTCGAATGGTCAGTAAGTTTGGCCACTCCTATGCTATAGTGATGCACTAGGAATCTTGGCTACACTCTTCCAGGTTCAGGTACAGAACACCATGCAAGACTAGCCCTTTGAGGTCAGTCTTGTCAACCAGAAGACATGTGTCCTTGCATTCACTAATGCCACAAGGCCACCCTCCTTTCCCTGGGTATGTATACACCAGTCCTGAAGAGGAAGAACCATAAGCAATCTTACAATCTAAGGGCTTCAGTACAGCCCTTCTGCTACCAGCACTCTTACAAGCCACCTCACAAACAGCAGAAAGTACAAAAATCGAGATACGCTGCCCCATCCATCTCTGCTGCAGCTACCCAGCTTCACCCCCAAACCAAAAGATACTTTTGATGGGACAGTCAAGGCGCAAACCAATGTTGATGTCCTCTCCACCTGACTCAGAGAACTGGGAGCCCTAATGGTAGATTCTTTCTTAAATAATATTTCATTAAGACAAGGTCTATGACTGGGTCCGAAGTTCACAGCTAAAGTAGTTTTGAAATGTCACATAAACTAGACTATCCACTTACCTGTCTTCTTCCCAAAACTGCACGCCTCAGAGAAAGTAGACTTCGTTCCTTTTGGCATGAGATGAGCTTTGGCACTTTTGTTGGTAAACAGGTCAGAAAGTCAACTAGGCTGGCTGTTGCCTGAGGATCTTCCCAGAGAATTTCCAAGTGGATCTGTGGCTGTATCCTACTTTATCAGCTGGCACACCTTTCTTCTCCACAGGGGGTATGGGCTCACTGTAAAAAAGCACAGGCAACCTTAAGCATCACTTCAAGAAGTACCTCTGCTTGATATTTGCAAGGCGCAGTAATGTGGAGTTCCAGCCACACTTTCATGAAATATTATGCTTTGGTCCAAGCCTCGTCTGCCTCCGCATCCTTTGGAACACCGGTTCTACAAGATCTATACAACTTGCATCCTCACACTCTCCTCCTCTGGGTACTGCTTGCCAGACATCCACAGTGGAATACACAAAGGAACCAGCACTCAAAGGAAAAATAAGGGGGAAGATACTTATCCTTCATAACTGGATTTCTTTGAGATGTGTGGTCCCTCTCTGTATTCTGCTACTCTCCCTTCTTCCCATTTGCTTTAGAGCCTCTCTGATTTTCAGTAAGCCGAGGAATCAGAGAGGCATCAGTCTGCACTGCCCATTATACCCTCAGCACAGAGCACAAGGAGAGCAAGGCTACAAATGCAGGCCAACAAACATTACTTGCTAGCATTCTCCGGTCTCGCACATGAAATGCATACATATCCCACTGTGGAATATAGATAAGAACACATATCGAAGAACTATTGTTATGAAGGGTATGTGGCTTCCCTTTACTCCCACTTTAAGGCCCCTTTTACACTTACAGAACAGTAAGAGCCCCAAGTACTTTTTGTATGCTTTCTTGTACCAAGGTAGAAATGGCGAGTAGTGATCAAAGCCAATTTAAAGAATTGGCTTCAGAAATTCTTCATTTATTATAACCCAAATTAGGGTCTTCTGATCCTTATCCCTCTACCAGTCCATAATTTGTTTCATAATGCCTAATGATATATCTTAGCAAGAGAGAGCTCTCCTTTTATTTAGTATAAATCGAAAGGTTACAGAATAGTAGTACCGTATGTACTCGTTCATAAGCCGAATATTTTGGGGGAAAAAGTGACGCATCAAAGAGCGGGGGTCGGCTTATAAACGGGTCTATACCAAAATTTGATGATTTTAAACTTTATAGAATCATTGAATTGAATATCTAATACATTGTCGTTTTGTTTACCTGGAGCGTCTGCAGGCATGGAGCCCCTCAGCTCCCTGTAGCCGTGGTTCGCCGCTCCCAGCCAATGGGAGCTGTGGGAAGTGGCTGGGAATGGCGAACCGCAGCTACAGGGAGCTGAGGGGCTCCATGCCTGCAGACGCTCCAGGTAAACAAAACGTCCCGCCAGGCCGGGAGCCAAAGTTTGCCAACCCCTGAAATATAGGGTTGGCTTATAAAGGGTCATATACATTTTGCTATTTTACCTAACCATCTTGGGGGGTCAGCTTATAAACGAACGGGCTAATGAACAAGTATATACGATATGTTACTATGCTGTGGCGCGCCACTTTCCGCAGCTCCCATTGGCTGGGAACGGCGAACCACGGCTACAGGGAGCTGAGGAGCTCCATGCCTGCAGACACTCCAGGTAAACAAAACGTCCCATCAGCAGCTTACCCTGACAGGCCGGGAGCCAAAGTTTGCCAACCCCTAAATATAGGGTCGGCTTATGAAAGGGTCATACAGTTTTTGCTATTTTTACCTAACCATCTTGGGGGGTCAGCTTATAAACGAATGGGCTAATGAACGAGTATATACAATATGTTACTATGCTGTGGTGTCCACCTAGACTTTAGAGGTGAAATTCAATAAGCAAAAAAATGACATTAGTGAACATTCGAACAAGGATCGTGACAAATATTAGTTATTTGTGAGATAGTAGATAGTATGATTCTAACTATTTTGTAAATGTAACAACATTAAAATATTCTGAGATAGGATCAACTTCTTAATAATTGAAGTCTGATGATCCCATAATATTTATAAATGGAGTGTGGATGGAAGGAATAATGCTAGCAACTTCTAAGTGTAAAGATATTGATCGTGCAAAAAAGGAAACCCACAGATTCTGTGGTAGCAGCAAATAGATTTTGTAATTTCAGGAAATTAGCAGATCTAGGAAGAATAGATTGTCAATGTAATTGTCTGTTTCAGGACATTTGGCCATCATAATTTGAATGCTTAACAGAAAAATGCAGATGAGTTTGTCATACTATTATTTTCTGTGTCCTGAAAGAGCGGATACCTGTCTGTCTGGTACTGTTCATTTAATTGTTC
>NW_020675900.1:0-6945 GCF_002925995.2 Terrapene triunguis
CCTCTTTATATAGCTGGTTGCTTCTCAATCATGGCAATTGGTCACTCAAAATTTACAACAAACTGGCCAACACCTGGGGGTCAAATTTTAAGAAATGGCCAGCATCCAACAACTCCTATTAATAATACCTAGCACTTTTCATCAGTAGATCTCAACGCATACTACAAAGGAGGTCAGTATAATTATCCCCATCTTACAGATGGGAAAACTGAGGCACCGAGCGGGCCAGAGACTTATCCAAGGTTACCCAGCAGGGCTGGGAACTGAATCCAGGGCTCTTGAGTCCCAGTCTAGTGCTTTATCCTCTAGGCCACATCACCTCTCGCTAAGAGCAACAGCAGCTGGTAGGTATGGAACATCCCTAAAAAAAAAAAAGGTAGGATCCTAAGTAGGAGTTGAGCTCTTTTGCAAATCTGGCCCTCTGTTTTTAGGGAATCTTGAGCAAGTTGGAATTTCGAATTGTCTATCAGTATTTGTTAGTTGTATGACCAGAGCTCCTAGGAACCCTAGTCATGGACTAGGACCCCCTGCTCTTTTCGCCCATCATGCTAGGTGCTGTACAAAACACAGAACCAAAAGATGGTCCCTGCTCCAAAGAGCATCAGAAAGAGGCAAACTTTGAAGCTGAACAGAGTGCTGCGAACGTCCAGGAGAGATTTTCTTCAGCAGCTTCTGACCTCATTTAAACTTTCATTGGTCACACTGCTACTGTTTCCCCCAGTGCAGGCCAACCCACAGCAACAGTAGAGCCCTCTGTGAAACCATGGCCCTCTCCTCAGTGGTTAGCTCAGCAGGGCTCACTGGGAAATGAGGCAGTACAGCATATTTTGCTGCAACCCCATGAAGTTCTGGGGGGATGCGGCAGATACTGATCACAGGGTTTTTATGGCCCTGCAGCTAGCAACATAAAACCCTCTAGGGGCTGGAAGCAAATAATAGCAGAAGAGAATTCTCTCCCTGACATTTCTATGGCAGCTTTTCTTATTGAAGATAAATATATATTATTTTGCAGTATTGTTCCATGGGTACCCTCCCAGTGCATATGACACCCTCATGTGTTTTCCTGATATGGCAGCATTTTGAAAGAGGATTTTCCAAAGCCGGTTGGGAAATGTTTATTTTTATTCCCATGGAAATTTTCAACAATAATGAGGAAAAAAGTTAGTTTTCACAAAATTTTTCTTAAGAAGTTTTCATGTTTTCATTTAAAAAAGCAGGGAGAGGGGTTGGGAGGCTTTCTGCAACAACAACAAAAAGTTTGAGAGGTTTTGGGGAGGTTTTTTGACCAAAAAACTCAAAAATGTTGCCAAAATTGGACATTTCCCACATATTTCCATTTTTGTAAAAAATAAGTTATGAAAGAAAAATTTCGATGAGCTCCATTATTTTCAGTGATGGGTCAGGTCTTGGCGTCGGGATTTTGTGCACACAGCTCAGCGGATGAGAGTTGGTTGTAAGCCACTGTTACTCTCCCCTGAACCTGTGCCCACCAGGTGCTAATTTGGTGCCACGCTTACTCTGCCCATAGCCCCAAGGGGATTGCCAGGGTATAGGGAGATACACTGACAACCTTCTTGCTTTGGGAGAATGTGGGGGTGGGTTGGAAGGAGGTTGGCAAAGAGGCTGGCTTTACAGCATCAGAGGATTTCCCAACACTAGCTACAGACCCTTTAAGCCATGTGTAAGCCAAGTGGAGATCAGAGTTGGACTGCAGGCGGTATACAATCTATAGGTGACCTTTCGCATCCACCTCACACAGGCGTAACCGGGACCCACAAGGTGCAAGACAGAGGAGAATCAGGCCCTGGGACCATAAACACCCTGAGGAGCCTGATTCTATTCTCACTTATACCAGTGTAAATCAGGAGTAACTCTAGGGAAGTTAATGAATCATATCAATGCATGTGACAGCAGAATGAGGTCTCATGTCAGTCAGATGGGCCATTTTCTTCTTCTAAAACATCAAGGTAAAAGGCAAAGAACATGCACTCTCCAGTATTTAAAGCACTAAAAGCTGCTTTCGTTTTGCAAGACCTTTCGCTGAGAATATTTCACAAGCATTTTGTTTCTCTCCTCTCCTCCCCACTCCATTTCTTCTCCAGAAATTAAATCTACTCTCCTCTAGAAAGTTTATCGGTCTTCTAGTCCCCAGGGCCTACCCTAGCTCATAGCTGGCAGGTTTAGCTATGGGGAGGGATTGTTTTGTTTTGTTTGGAGAATGTTTTTGTTTCACCACAGAAATGAGTAACTTTAACCCCCCCTCTCTCCCCCCCCGCCCCAAACAAAAGAAGATCCTTTTGGTTTGCATAACTCCAGCCATCTGACTCCTTCCTGAAAAACTGCATTGGGAAACAAAACAAAAATGCCTTTCATCTGCTATTCAGTTTGTCTGTGCAGGATGCATTTGAAACGATGCTGCTCCTCTTTGCAGGCTGCAGAAAAATGGGCTGTATTCCTCTGCAGGGAAAGACGGGCCAAAACATTAACAATCTTTGGACTTTGTGGCTTGGACCTGTCTCAGTTCACAAGATACATAGAAGCACCGTTGATGGCAGAGTAATCAGGTAGTCAGGGCATTAGATGGGAGACAAAAGACTTGAATTTTATGCCTGGCTCTGTCACGGACCAGCTGTGAGTCCCTGGGAAAGTCACTTCACCTCTCTGAGCCTCCATTTCATTGATTTAGAATAGATCGTAAGCTCTTTAAGGTCAGGAACTCTCTCTTAATACAGTCCTGCCTAAAGGCCCCATTGTGCTAGATGCGTTATCCACATATAATAATACAGATTTCCTGACCTTACAAGCTTACAAATCTAAACAGGAATCAGTGCAATAGTTCACAATGTCCTTGTTGGCAGTCTCAGTAGAGAAGACTAGGTGCAATGGGTATATGGACACTAACCAACCGTTTAACTGAGGGGTACATTTCCAGGGCAGTGTGTGTATGGGAAGCTTTCTTGCTGCAGCTCACGCAAATCTATTCTCTGCATAGAGGCCCTCATGCAATAAGGAACCTTCCACCAGCACTTAAACTCATGCAATCTACTCACAAACCTTTAATTCACACTTCTCTGGCTCAAAGAATATTTACAGCCTGTAAAACCAACTGATCCTCACTTAAAGACCATTCCTTTCTGCTTCTGACCTTGGCGAGCTTCTGCCAATTGCCTTCCACAGAGCCAGCCCTCTTTTCAATCTGTAACCTTAGGGTGAAAAAAATTCCAGACACACGCTGGATTTCACAGGAAGCTCAGAATGGATGTTTTGATGGAACATAAAGGAGCAAAATGACCCAAGCAGAGCCACCAAAAAAAGGTAGAACTACTTTCATATAACCATGGAGTGCAGAAGCAGGCCAGCTTTGGGCTAGAAGCTAACTCTGTAGAGACAATTGGAGGTCAGACCGAATGGAGACTGCATGAAGGCTAAGACAAGGATTTTAAAAACTAACCATGCGTCTGACGAAGTGGGCATTCACTCACGAAAGCTTATGTTCCAATACATCTGTTAGTCTTAAAGGTGCCACAGGACTCTGTTGCTTTTTACAGATCCAGCCTAACACGGCTACCCCTCTGATACTTGTAACCAGTGATTGTTACTGTTTATTATTTGCATTGCAGTGGCGTCTAGGAGCCCTGGTCATGGATCAGGGTCCCATTGTGCTAGGTGCTGTACAAACACGGAACAGAAAAAAAACAACCCCTCCCTCAAAGAGCGTAAACAACTCTCAAATGATTTGGGGTGCCTCTCGTTCTGAGTGAGACACAATGCAAAGGGGCCTGAAAGCTCACCACTTTCTGAAAATCGTGTCTCTTTACTGTGTCTCAACTCCCTACTAATCACGTCTTTTCATCTTGGCCTTAGTGCTTGAGTCTTCATTTATTTCACTTGCCTAAAGCGTATCTTCCCAAGGATCATCCAGCCTTGATGTGACCCACTGTTTCCTTGTTTGATAATTGGATTGTTTGGGGGGCAGGGATCATCTATTGTATAGTGCCATAATTCAAATTCTAATAATAGTCACTGCAGTGACTCCTGAAGCAACAGGCTCCCCCCAGGAACATCTGCTCTGTGCTGCATCCTAGATGCTTCTTCAGGAAGTGTTTAAGACTAGCCTATCTTGAGCCTTTTAACTCTTCAGCTATTCCTTCGACACCAGGCAGAGATTAAAAATTAAAAGAAAGGGAGGTCAAGAAAATACCTTGGAAATCTTCATGCCATCTACCAAACAGTGATCTTTGTTTATCCTAGCTGATTTTTTCCCCCTCCCACTCTACTGCTTAGGGTAGCCTTCCAAGAAAAAAATCCTTTTTTTGACTTGAAACCCGTTTGTGGGGAGGTAGGAATGCAGAAAGAGAGACACTGTTGTGTTCTCAGAGCTAGAGAAATTGCCTATTAAAAGACCCCATCAGTAAGAAATGAATGTTTTGCTAATGCTATAATGAAAGCCATGCTGAAATCATGCTATAATTTCCCTGCTTTGTATAGGGAGCCACGCTTTCTGAAACCCAAAGCCATTGCGAGGCGATTTAGGGAATGTTTGGAGGGGGAATGGGTAAAGTATAGAGCTGTGATGTCACATTCTGCATGATTTGTAGCTAGAGTGAAAGGATCTGGATGGAATCTGTTTTCTCCGATCGGTTCATCTGTCATGCTTGGGATTTTATTTTAAATGACAACACATGCTTTAAAAAGGCTGCTAATGAAACTTGGCAGGCATTGTATTACCACTGGGCGAATTTGCTTTCACTAATAGCTGATGGCTGAGAAGGGTAGCGCATGCTCTAAATAAGTGTCATTCCTTAGAAGAAAGCTTTAAGAACTCCAGAATGCTACATTTCCATCATGATCCTGTAGAGCTGTATCACAGCATCTCCATATCTACTGTTGTTATTATTAACAGACACTGCACAAACACAGAGCAACAGAGGGTCCTGTGGCACCTTTAAGACTAACAGAAGTATTGGGAGCATAAGCTTTCGTGGGTAAGAACCTCACTTCTTCAGATGGCATCTGAAGTGAGGTTCTTACCCACGAAAGCTTATGCTCCCAATACTTCTGTTAGT
The DNA here is from genome assembly GCF_002925995.2 of Terrapene triunguis. Classification (NCBI taxonomy): domain Eukaryota; kingdom Metazoa; phylum Chordata; order Testudines; family Emydidae; genus Terrapene; species Terrapene triunguis. The sequence continues at coordinate 5,067 of NW_020675900.1, forward strand.
CTTAAAGGTGCCACAGGACCCTCTGTTGCTTTTTACAGATTCAGACTAACACGGCTACCCCTCTGATACTAAACACAGAGCGTGAGACAGTCCCTGCCCTACAGAGCTTACACAGACAAACAGAGAGAGAGGAACTGAATTGCCCAAAGTCACACAGCAGACCAGTGGCCAAGCCCAGGCCTTCTAATTCCCTGGCCAGTACTCTATCCACAGCCTGTTCTGACGTGGTGCATTACTCCAAGCTAAATACCATAACTTCATGCACGCGTAATCTGTCCTGGGAAAGGCAGCTGCATTTCCTATAGCATTGTTCATACAACCTGGATCCCATTACATTGTATGGCGTTTGCTCATACCGTTATAGAGTTCAACACTGCCATGACAGAGAAAGAGGACAATTAAGAGGCTTAGGCAGGGGAAGAGAGACACGTATTCAGTAAAGGCTTAAAGCGAGATGGTGAGTCAACCAGGCAGACACAGATTAGAAAACAGGAGCTGTGGAGCAAAAGGCTCTTGCGCTAATGGTGGCCAGGCCGCATGGAGCTGTGGAGAGTAAGTCAGTGTGAGGCAGCCAGAGGAAGAGGGAAGACAGGAAGTCCGTGGAAGGTAAAAATAAGAAAGTCAGGAGGAATTGCACGGGGAATTGGTGGATATGCTGGTCCGTGCAGTTCGGACCATAAACCTCACTCCCTGCTGGTATCCAGCACATACATATGTGGTCCTGTTCCTTTTGTTTCTCGCCTCTCTTCTGACGCCAATTGCACTCATGGAAACAGGAGGTCATGTCTCTACCCTGAGATATTTTCTTCTGCCTTGTTACCAGTGCCACGCCATGGCTAGCTCACTCTGCTGCATTAAGGTAAGGAGCTATTCGGTCCTGTGGACCAAGTGCTTGCCTAATCATCAGAAGACATAGGTTCTACCCCTGGCTCTGCTACTAACCAGCTGTGTGACCTTAGGCAAGTCATTTCACCTCTATTTTCCCTCACACCCTTTGTCTGGGTAGTCAGCTTGTAAACTCTTTGGTGCAGGGACTGTCTCTTGTTATGTGCATGTACAATGCCCTGAACAATGAGTCCATTATTTTGTTTGGGACATCCAGGCGATCCTGGAGCTTAAGAACGGATGAGAGTCCTTTAGCAACATAAGTGATTCAGGTAGATTGTAATTAGAATCTCTCTGGATAAATCCATTTGAGCCTGTACAATTCATAGATTCATAGATTCTAGGACTGGAAGGGACCTCGAGAGGTCATCGAGTCCAGTCCCCTGCCCTCATGGCAGGACCAAATACTGTCTAGACCATCCCTGATAGACATTTATCCAACCTACTCTTAAATATCTCCGGAGATGGAGATTCCACAAGCTCCCTAGGCAATTTATTCCACGTTTAACCACCCTGACAGTTAGGAACTTTTTCCTAATGTCCAACCTAAACCTCCCTTGCTGCAGTTTAAGCCCATTGCTTCTTGTTCTATCCTTAGAGGCTAAGGTGAACAAGTTTTCTCCCTCCTCCTTATGACACCCTTTTAGTGAAAAGTGTTTCTAAGAGTTCCTGCCATCTGCAGAAAAATCCTGCTGGTGGATGTACAGCTGATCACAGGCCAGCTCAGCTGGTCACTCACAACTTTAGCAGTCACAACTTTTTCTCTCTCTTTTTATTTTTCATCTTGTAACTATGAACATTACAAGTTGATTCTCTCACCTCTCCTCGCCATCATCCCTCGCCAATAAGTAACGGGCTTAATCTGCAGCAAAGAAGATTTAGGTTAGATATTAGGAAAACCTTTCTAGCTCTAAGGGTGGTTAAGCTCTGGAACAGGCTTCCAAGGGAGGTGGTGGAATCTCCATAATTGGAGGTTTTTAAAAACAGGTTGGAC
>NW_020675901.1:0-2368 GCF_002925995.2 Terrapene triunguis
AGACGGGTTCTGTTACTGCCTGCCCTGTAACTCTGAGTGCCTCAAAATTTTCTGTTACTGTAGTTCTCAGCCTGGACACCAGCAGACAATCATGCAGGTCACACTCTGAGTGTGTGTGTGTGCTGTGCAGTCCTGAATGAGCAATTTTGACTCCAGGAGCTTGCCAGCAACACACCACTCACACTTCCTGGTCTCTACCAGCCTGGGTTAACAACTTGGCAACACATTCCCAGTCCCAAATTTTTCCAAAACAATGTGCCCAGAAGTGTCCAAGCACATATTCTAGCACATAATTCATAACTCTTTGTATACATTCTGTGCATACATCATGCAAGAATATTAATGATCTGTGAGTTACTGGTTTTCCAATGATGTCTTACATGTCAGGCCTGACAAGAGCTGCTGACACAGAGTAGTGAACTAAAAATGGGCCTCTGTGCCTCAAACAGTCCTTAAAATACCTGAAGACTGTTACCACATCCTGCCTCCTCCCTCCCCCCAGTCTTCTTTTCTCACAATTAAACCTGCCCAGTTTATTTTAACCTTTCCTCATAGGTCAGGTTTTCTAAACCTTTTTTTATTTTTGTTGCTCTCCTCTGGACTCACTCCAATTTGTTCACATCTTTCCTAAAGCATGGCCCCCCAGAATTGGACACAGAACTCCAGCTGAGACCTCCGAGTGCCAAGTAGAGTGGGACAATTACTTCCTGCATTTTATATGCAATACTTCTGTTAATACACTCCAGAATATTAGCCTTGTTCACAACTCCATCATATTGTTGACTCACATTCAATTTGTGATCCACTATAATGCCCAGATCCCTTTCTGCAGTACTACTGCCTAGCTAGTTAGTCCCCATTTTGTAGCTGAACATTTAAGTCTTCTGTTCTAAGTATAGTACTTTACACTTGTCTTTACTGATTTTCAGACCAATTCTCTAATTTGTGAAGATCAATCTGAATTCTAACCCTGTCTTCCAAAGTGCTTGCCACCTCTCCCAGCTTGCTGTCATCCACAAATTTTATAAGCATACTCTCCTACTCCCTTATCCAAGTCATTAATGAAAATGTTGGTAGTGGATGTGGATAGTGAATGTGGATCCCCATTGGATACACCCTCACAGTTTCACAATGAACCATTGATAACTACTCTTTACGATAACTACTGATAATGGTCTTTCAACCAGTTGTGCCCCTGCCTTACAGTAATTTCATCAAGACCACATTTCTGTAGTTAGCTTATGAGAATGATAAGTGGGACATTGTTTAAAGTATTACTAATATCAAGATATATCATGTCTATGGCTTCTTCCCATCCACTAAGCCAATAACTCCATCAAAGAAGGCAATTAGGTTGGTTTGACATGATTTGTGTCAGAGTTCAGGGCAACTGAACCTGTATTCCCCCTCTTTGGTCCAGCAAGAGCACCCACTGTTAGGTTTCCAGCTCCCAAGCTTTTGCTTCTCTTTGGCAGAGACATCCGTCCCTCTCCCTCCTTACCAGAGTATTTCCAGGCTGCACAGTTCCCTGCCTATACTGGATTCCCCAGTAAAGTCAAACCCACCTATGCAGGACTGCTTTACTTTTCTCCTCAGACACAGTAAACAGTGTAATTGCCATAGTCAAGTTACAACATAGTTCTTTCTAAGCAAGCACATTTATTCTTAAGGTAAAAGCATCAACAACAAAACATATTAAAAACAATAATAGAACTTACACACATGCTAATAAGCATACCAGAGGTCACCCCCTGACTCCAACAAGGTCTCTGGCTGGTGAACAGTCCTTCAAACCCCACCAATGGGCTTTTCTATGGTTACAGGTTCATCACAGCTGTTAGTTCAGAACAAGAATACTTATGAAACTGTTAGTTTTTTCTTTATATAGTTTTTTTTGAGGGGGGGGGAGTTCTATTCTGTCTTCAAGGAACAGGTGATCAGCCGACAAAAGGTGTCCTCCTCAGGATGAAGCGTCAAAAGGCTGAGTTCTTGTATAACGAAAATAGGTGTACTTGCATATCCCTCCTCCTAGAGATTTTCTGGGAAACTTACTTAACTTTAAAAGTTCATTCTTGTCTTAACCCATTGTTTCAAATAGTCCTTTGAAGTTCATAACACTTCCCAGGATTCTAAACATTACATAAAATCCCACAATAATGCATAAACATTTGCATTTTTAATACAATGAACTCCTAAGATATTCAAATTTAACTCAATAAGGTTTAATTTAATTCAGTAAGGTTTGTTCAGGATACTGCAGGAAATTGCCATCTCTGTAATAATTTGTTCTTGACAAATCCATCCTGGCTATTCCTTATTACTGTAAGCAGAGTCAGGATGAGCTCTACCCTGACATCTGGTGGTGAAT
>NW_020675902.1:0-6202 GCF_002925995.2 Terrapene triunguis
ATTCACCACCAGATGTCAGGGTAGAGCTCATCCTGACTCTGCTTACATCCTCCCCCCAGCCGAGAATTTGTCGTCCCGACAAATCACACTCCCTATTATACCAACTCACTGGTTCCCTCCAAACGGCCTCAGATAGCCCACTTTAGCTTCCACAAGCCTGTGTGCTAAACATATTGGTTCCTCACTAGTCACCCCAGGTGCATCATAAGTCAACCGTTTTACTGGTCTTATTACCCTGTCTCGTCTATTGAGACTCTCTGTTACCGTGGTAGAGTGGACAGCCTCTTGAACGACAGATGGGGAGGTTTCCTTTGAGGGCCCCTCGGCTACTGGCATAGGCCCCTGCAGTTCTAGTTCTAACAGTGGAGGGTCCAAGGTGCCCAGGACATCCTCCACCTGTATGTCTCCACTGTCCAATAACCTGTGTGTGTCATCACATGGGGGTCCCACCAGTGGCCCAGGGGTGTCAGGAATGGGCCTAAATACTTCTGCCATGGGGTTTAGGGCAGAAGAGGAGGAGCTCTCTTTTGATGCTGATCGAGACTGAAATCTTGTCTCCATCCCAGGATACACCATGGTTGTGTCTTCCTCCTCAGACTCACTCTCGCATGTGCTGCATGGGGGTAGGTTAGCTGCAGGGGGCTGGCTGTCCACGTTGGAGGGCAGCTTTGGTCCAGCACCTTCGTTCCGCCCGGTTGCCCTGTTGTGGCCCATCTCATATGGGGTGTCTACCAATTCCCCCACAGGGAGCAAAAGGTTTCTATGCACTGTCTTTGTCTGCCCTGGACCATCTTCAGGTTTGATCTTGTAGACCGGCAGGTCTCCTAGCTTTTCCATCACCAAGTAAGGTATTGCCTTCCATCTGTCAGCTATCTTGTGTTTGCCAGTAATACCCAAATTTCGCAGCAGGACTCTGTCCCCCGGCTGGAGTTCTTGCAGACGTACCCTAGCATCATATCGATGTTTGTTCCGGTCTGCGTTCTTCCGAGCCGCAGATGTAGCTAAGTGATAAGCATCCCGCAGCTTTTCTCTTAGTCGGGATACATATTGCTGATGAGTTTCATAGCTCTCTCCGTCCTCTGATACACCAAAGCACAGGTCTATGGGTAATCTTGGTTCTCGCCCAAACATTAAGAGATATGGGGTGACTCCTGTAGCATCATTCTTTGTGGCATTGTAGGCGTGCACCAGAAATGCGACATGTTGGCTCCAGGTTGCCTTCTGCTCTGGCCGCAAAGTCCCCAACATATCTAATAGGGTTCGGTTGAACCTCTCTGGCTGTGGATCACCTTGAGGGTGATAAGGCGTTGTCCTAGACTTTTTAATTCCCGCTATCCTCAGCACCTCCTTCAGAAGGTGACTCTCAAAGTCCCGCCCCTGATCCGAGTGTATCCGGGCTGGAAATCCATAAACTGAGAAATATTTCTCCCACAGTACTCGAGCAACAGTGGTGGCCCTCTGATCACGTGTGGGATATGCCTGCGCATATCGCGTATAATGGTCAGTCACTACTAGAATGTTCCCAATATTTCTCTTGTCTACTTCTAAAGACAAGAAATCAATGCATACCAGCTCCAGAGGTTTGTTGCTGGTGATGTTCTTCAGATATGCAGCCCTCGTGGGCAGAGTTTTCCTTTGAACACATCGAGCGCAGGTCTCACATTTCCTGCGAACATCTTCAGCCATCCGAGGCCAATAGAACCTACTACGAATAAGTTCCAGGGTCCTCTCCATGCCTAAATGTCCAAAGTCATCATGCAGGGCCCTCATGGCCAGGGCTCTGTACTCCTTTGGCAGCACTAGCTGTGCTCGTTGCTTTTGTAAAGGGTCTGTGGTCACTCGGTGTAGCACTCCCTGAATCAGTTTCAGTTTGGTCCATTCTCTCAATAGTAGTTTACCCTCCGGGTTAGGTGGGACAACCCGGGCTTCGCTGGGTTTCGCTGGGCTTCGCCCCTCCCTTTTGGCAAGTAGTGTATCACGAATGTCAATATCTTGCAGCTGGGCTTCCTGCCAGTCAGCCGCATTGAGCATGGGCAAAGGAGATTGGTCCAACGCAATATAGTTCACTGAAGCAGAAGGCATGCATTCAGGGGGCAGGCCCAAAGCTTCTGCAGCACATCCATGAAGACTTTCATGGGACTCTGGCTCCCGGCGACTCACACTGCAAATAGCCCTCACTCCATCTGTGGGTATCACAGCAACTCCTGGTGCCTGTGGACGCCTGGACAATGCATCTGCATCTACATTGCTTCTCCCTGATCGGTATTGAATGCTGAAGTCATAGCTAGCCAAAGCGGCCACCCATCTTTGCCCTGTAGCATCCAGCTTAGCACTTGTTAACACATAGGTCAGTGGGTTGTTGTCTGTCCACACCTGGAACTGAGCACCATATAAGTAGTCTCGAAATTTCTCAGTGATGGCCCATTTCAAGGCCAAGAACTCCAGCTTGTGGGTGGGATAGCGAGTTTCACTATCAGACAGTCCTCGGCTGGCAAAGGCTACAGGTTTACGTTTTCCTTCCAGTTCCTGGTACAGTACTGCTCCCAGACCCTCCAAACTGGCATCAGTATGCAGGATAAATGGTTTGCTTGGGTCAGCAAAGACTAGGACTGGAGCATGAGTTAGGCAAGTAATGATTTCTCGAAAAGCCCTTTCACATCTCTCATCCCACCGTGGCCCAAATGGTTCGAAGGGGCCATAGTGTCTCTGCACAGGAGGCTTTGGGGACCTCCCCTTATTCTTGGTCTTAGATTTGTTCCTGCTGGACTGGTATCCCCTGGTAAGATCATTCAGAGGTTTTACAATCGTAGCATAGTTTTTCACAAATCTGCGGTAGTAGCCACTAAACCCAAGAAAGGTCTTGAGTTCTCTGTAGTTACTTGGACATGGCCATGTAGTGAGTGCTTCTATTTTATCGGGATCAGTACTCACACCCTTTTGGGACACGATGTGACCCACATACTTCACTGAGGTCCTGCAGAACTGGCATTTGTCAATTGAAAGCTTCAAACCATAATCCTCTAACCTATCAAGCACTTTAAGAAGTCTTTCTTCATGCTCCTCCAAGGTTCTTCCAAACACAATCAGGTCATCCAAATAAACTAACACTTGCAGTAAATTCATGTCTCCCACAACTTTCTCCATAAGACGTTGAAATGTGGCAGGTGCTCCAGAAATCCCTTGGGGCATGCGTTCAAACTGATAAAACCCTAATGGGCAGATGAAGGCTGTCTTCTCCTTATCTTCTTCACCCAGAGGGATCTGGTAGTATCCACTCCGAAGATCCAACACAGAGAACCACTGGCTTCCTAGCAAACAGTCTAAGGCATCTTGGACTCGGGGCATTGTGTACTGGTCAACCACAGTACGGCGGTTTAGGGTGCGGTAGTCAATACACATCCGGATTTTCCCATTCTTTTTACGGACCACCACAATGGGTGAGGCGTATGGGCTGCGGGACTCTGTAATGATGCCATTCGCAGCCAGCTCCTGAAGATGTTGTCGCACATCTTCCATCTCGGAGAGGGCAATCCTCCTAGATCTCTCCCTGAAAGGTCGAGAGTCATGTAGTCTGATGTTGTGCTCTACTCCTTTTGCACATCCCACATCCCACTCATGCAGTGAGAACACCTTGGATCTTTCACAAAGTTTCCTCCTCAGGTGATCTTTCCACTCCTCGGACAACGGTGAATCTCCAAAGTCAAACTTTGCTGGGTCTATTGTCGGAACTTGAGTCTCACACTGGGGTTTTACAATTGATTCAGGCTCGAAGAGGTCTGCTATCTTTTGTCCTTGCTTCACAACAACATCTCGACTTGTTTCATTAGCAATCAGTATAGTCACCTTTTCCTGGGCTTCAGCAGGTAGGGTTATGACTCCACTGGGGACCAGCACTCCTTCCGGGAGCTCTCCTTCAACTGGCTGCTCTACCATTGCTAATGCCCCTTTACTGCCTTTCAGCCGGGTACTCATGACAAGCACTTCCTGCTCTGTCCTTGCAGGCACTACTAAGGGGGTTGTGCCCATGTACTTCAGCGCCCCAATCGGTAGCTCAGATGTCTCCTTTTTAGCACTCTCAATCTTCCTATAGGCTTCAGCACAAAGCGTATGGATCATCAGGGTATTCAGGTACTGGTCCCCAGCCCGTCGTCTGCAGTAATCCGCGAGCACCTTGAAGAGACTGGAGTTGGTCCCTATCAGCACAGACACATCAGAGGTCCCTTTAGGGTCAGGGCATATTAATGCAGCTGTGTCCACCTCTTCTCTTACCCCAGCAACCTCCTCTGGGAATTCCAGGTGCACTATGACATACCCTTGGTAGGGGTATTCATCCATGCTGAGGCCACACAGACCAACGCCAGTCAGTGGCTGTATAGGCAGGTGCCTAAGCATCTGTTGGTAGAATGACTGAAATATAATAGTCACTTGGGATCCAGTGTCAAGCACGGCTTTACACTCCACCCCTTCAATCTTCACCGTGACCTCTGCTCGAGGCCCTATCAGTCCTGCGGGGATCCCAGCTGGACGGTCGTTTCTGGGGGAATCTTCAACTCCTGCAGGCTTGGGTGGTCCCCGTCCCCGGACTCTCTGGCAGCTACCGGATCTCTCCCAACTGATCCTCAGCTTTCCATACACTAAGGAGGGGTTTTCTTCATTATGGCACTTGCCAGCACTGTGTCCGTCCTGACCACATCGGTAGCAGAAGAATTGTCCTTTCCCCCTTCGCCCAGGTGGGATGGTGGCTCTAAATGCTGACTTCTCCATCGCCACAGTCAGAGGCGCCTTATTCCTGGAAGTCTTAGCTCGGTCAATGGTGCTTTGCAGTTCAGCTATCCGTTCTGTCAGGACCTGCATTTGTTGGGCAAGTTCCTCTGTGGTGCTCACCATCAGTACACTGGCCGTTTGCAGTGGTGTTGTGCCGGCTGGCTCCAATGTTTGGGCTTCCCAAAACTCGCTGGCAGCCTGCCTTTCTTCCTCTTCTCTGACCTCCTTTATCAGCTGGGAATAACTTGGGGGATGTTCCCGTCGTTCTCTTAGCCGGAGATGGAGTAGAATCGGGTTCTGATACTGAGCTCCTCTTACAATTTGAGCCAGTCTGGTCCGATCCATCTGTTCAGCAGTCACTGCTCCCCTCATGACAGCTCTCTGAAGCAGTCTCTCCAGCCTCTGTATATAGGCTGAAATCTTCTCGCCAATTTGCTGTCGGGAATTAAGGAACTTACAGTAACTGTCTTCAGGGCCCTCTACGCTCCCAAAGGTATGATCAAGGGCCTCTAGGCAGTCCTTCACACTGACCCCAGGGTCAATGAGCTTCAGGGTGCGAATCACATCTAATGCTGGGCCACTAAGGCTCTCTATTAGACATCTTCGCTTTTCTGCATCAGGTACGGCCCACTCCTGCAGCATTTCAGTGGTATGCTCCAACCAGGGTTCGAACTCCTCTACCCCAGCAAATAATCTTAGCTCACGACCAGAGTTTAACATAGCCTGGGACAGCACAACCTTTTCCAATATTTGCCCCAGTGCTTTTGCCCAATCATTGGCTGAGGCTGCGGCCCCTGAGCTAGAGGCTGCAGGGCCGGGGCCCAACAAACCTGACATATTAGCCATTATACAAACAGTAATTTCCTCAAAATATAACCACAATTGTTTCCCAATGCAGTGGAACACTCAACAGGTGCTTGCGAGGGGTACTGACCCAGGGAATCCCGGACGAGCCCCCAAAAATGTAACCCTTCTGCCCATCTAGTTGGCAGCAACAAGGGCCGGGTTCTGTATCTAGGGGTTCCGTTTCAATAACACAATGCAAAACCGGCTCGAGCCCCCACCCAGTGACCTGGGACAATTACATACCACCCCCCTGGGTACCTCTAAGAGGCAATACTTCCCCTCTCGCAAGCACGGAGTCTGAGTGTAGCAGAAAATGTTTAATAACATGAGGTAAACGACATCAGCATAAAATTGGAAAAACACCACAAACAGGATTCATAACACAAACCATGAGCAAAACCCACCCCAGCAAATTGGGCTGTGTCCTTTCCCTTTGGTTCTTGAATCCAGCAACCCAAAAATCACCCAGAGTCCCCAAAGTCCAACATCCCCAAAGTCTCTGGGGTCCAGCAACCACCCAAAGTCCCAAAAGTCCAACAACCCCCAAAGTCTCTGCCCCTGGTCAGTGCAGCCCCAGAGTAAAGGGGGGGGG
>NW_020675903.1:0-7670 GCF_002925995.2 Terrapene triunguis
ATTTCAGCTTAATAAATGTCTGAGAGATGGGCCCTGTAGAAATATTTATACTTTTAATATTTGTATTGGTTTTATATCTATACAGAAAAATTCACAGCCAACTCCAATTAATGTGCATCTCCTTACACCCTCTTAATACTCCCAAAATCTCTATTCACAACAAAATAAAATCTTCTGCATCCTTCTCCACACAACACACTCATATTCCAATCAACCAACCCCAGTAGGGAAAGCCTGGGTGAATAAATAGTGATCTGAAGGTCAAAACGTCTGGTTCTGTTCAACAAAGTGAGGTTGTGGTGTAAACTCTAGATTTTCTTTTTTATTGAAAATGCCCTGTCATTGGATCCATCAATTTAAACCAGGAAGCTGTTAGTTTGAGTACCTCACTTGATCTCAGCCTCTACTATATCACACAGGGGTAGTCTCTGAGTTATGTACCCAACATATCTAAAACAAGGTTTTATCAGTCAAAACCAACACCTTGAACTTCACCAGTCACAGAGCATGAGTATAATATGTTCCCAGTGTGAGCTAAATATTTAGACTAACAAAGGTCATATTGAGTTAGACAAGTGCATTATTCTTTGTTTGTACTGACAACTGTAACTGTAATCTGTGTTAAACTAGACAAATGGTCAATTAATGTGTATTTCTTCCCAATGTCCCTTGGATAATGAATTGTTAAACTAAATTTAGACCAGAAAAATGAGAAAATTATAGCCATGTCATTCCAGAACAAATACTGTTAACCAAGGAAATTGGTGCAATTGGGTTATAAAAGTAGAGCAGCAGAAATTGAAAAGGCTGACATGACAGAAAATTTTTTTTTTTCTAAGTAGGCACAATATTAGGAAATTTACAATCTCCAGGAAATGCGCTTGTCTCCAAGGATGTCTTGCATGTCCTCATCAACATCTCCACAATTCCACGCTTAATTGCCTTCAGAATCCGTGGATGAATACAGGGTAAACATGTGAAGTTGATACATTTGCATTCAGAGACTCTAGGTTTGCTCAGATCTGAAACTTGGGAACTGTGAAAACAGATAAGCAAAAATGGAAGAAAATGTTTGAATGAATTCTGAAAAAGTACCTCTGCTACTTATGTCAGAAATGACATTGCTTTTCAGCAAGATATCTTCCATCACAAGACTCATAACCAAAACTAGAATTAAAAAAGAGTGTTGGGCCAAATTCATTGCCAATGTAACTCCATTTACTTCAGTGATGTCAATCTAACTCCATGGATTTACACCAGGGATTAATTGTGCCTTTATTTATAATACTTTTTGCTTTTCAAAGTACCTCTGATTATTGTCTATCAGCAAGAAGCCTGACAGTAGAGAAGATTTAATTGATTATCACTTCAGGTACCACCTTCTCTCTGGTATATTATATGGTGATGGTAAAGAATCAAAGTCCTCTTCTTTTACACTGCACAAGAAACTTTATTAGAATAAAGAAAACAGTATTGTCCCTAATGCTACTCTGTTTTTGTCAATGCTTCAATGTAAAGCACTGTCTAGAACCTTCCTTGCTGCCCTACTCCTGCTTGGCATCTTGCTACAAACTTACAGAAATAATGCATGTACCCTTACACACGGTTTCTCAGGGCTGGTCCACACTACCCGCCTAATTCGGCGGGTAGAGATCGATCTTCTGGGATCGATTTATCGCATCTCATCTGGACGCGATAGATCGATCCCAGAAGCGCTCCCCCGTCGACTGCGGAACTCCTGCTCGCCGAGAGGAGGAAGCGCTGTCGATGGGGGAGCCTGCCTGCGCCGCGTGGACCCGCAGTAAGTACTTTTAGTTCGATATAGGAAACGTCGACTTCAGCTACGCTATTCTCGTAGCTGAAGTTGCGTTTCCTATATCGATCCCCCGCCCCAGTGTGAACCAGCCCTCAGATGTTGTTGTAGTTGATACTTGCATCAGGATCCTCCTGTCAGGGCCAGGACATGGGCAGCCTGTGTGCACAGGTCAGTTACCAAGTTGTGGTTAGGCGACTAGTAGTGGACTTGGGGTTGCGCTGTGTCAGGATACCAGGAAGTCAGGGTCAGGTGCCAAGTTGCAGACCGGAAGCAAGTGGAAGAGCTGGGGATGAATTGGAGTCAGCAGCTGGAGTCTGGGGTTCACAGCAAGGCAAAGTCTGGAGCGGAAGCAAACAGGCACTTGTTGCTCAGACAGCTCCCTGTGATGGCTTTCTGGTTTATATACCAGTGTGAGTCACTCAGTGAGCTGCAGGGGCTGCCTACTCAGGCCCGGCTGGGCAGTACTTCCTGCACCATCTAGCTTCACAGGGTTCCCCAGCAGAAACCCAGCCTGAGCTTCTGATGGAAGTGTTGGCAGCCTGGAACTGCCATGGTTCCAGTCACACAAGTTCTTACTTAATCCTCCCCCTCCACAACTCCTTGTGGTGGTGCCAGTTCAGGCTTGGTGAGAGAGTTCTGTAGGACTCATCGTGCCAGGTCAGGGGCGTGTACATGGGAAGCAGGTTCCCAGGTGTGTTTTTCAGGGCCATTGCCTGCCTAGTCAATGAGATAGTACAGGTGACCACATATCCATTGGGAACAGGGCTGGCTCCAGGCACCAGCCTACCAAGCATGTGCTTGGGGCGGCACCTGGAGGGGGGTGGCACTCAGGCCCGAGAGCGGGGCCGCGACTGGGCTCGCCGCCCTCCCCGCGGCGCTCCGGCCGCCGGGGAGAGCGGAGCCACAGCGGACTCACCGCCCGCCCCCGGCACTTCGGCCGGTTGGGGAGAGCGGGGCCCCAGCCGGGCTTTCCGCCCTCCTCCCGGCGCTCCAGCCGGTCAGGGAGAGCGGGGCCCTGGCCGCGCTCTCCGCCCTCCTCGCGGCGCTCCGGCTGGTCGGGGAGAGCGGGGCCCGTGGCGGGCTCACCGCCCTCCCCCCGGCGCTCCTGCCACAGGGGAGAGCGGAGCCGCGGCGGGCTCGCCGCCCTCCTCGCGGTGCTCTGGCCAGTCGGGGAGAGCGGAGCCCGTGGTGGGCTCGCCGCCCTCCTCGTGGCGCTCCGGCCGGTCGGGGACAGCGGGGCCCACGGCGGGCTCGCTGCCCTCCCCTTGGCGCTCCTGCTGCTGGGAAGAGCGGGCTCTCCACCCTCCTCCCGGCGTTCCGGCTGGCCAGGGAGAGCGGGGCCCGCGGCGGGCTCGCCGCCCTCCCCCCAGCGCTCCTGCCGGTCGCGGAGAGCGGGGCCCCGGCCGGGCTCTGCGCCCTCCTCGCGGCGCTCCTGCCACCGGGGAAAGCGGGCTCGCCGCCCTCCTCCCAGTGCTCCGGCTGGTCGGGGAGACCGGGGCCCCGGCCGGGCTCTCTGCCCTCCTCGCGGCGCTCCTGCCACAGGGGAAATTGGGCTCGCCGCCCTTCCCCCTGGCGCTCCGGCCGCCGGGGAGAGCGGAGCCGCGGCAGGCTCGCCGCCCTCCCCTGCCGTGCTCCCCGCCGGGGGGTGGGGGGGTGGGGGGCGGCGGGAGGCTTTTTTGCCTGGGGCGTCAAAAAAGCCAGAGCCGGCCCTCATTGGGAATCGAGGATGGAATGCACTTCTTACTCCTCATGACTTTGGATTTCAACCAGTGGAGATGGGGGTGCAGTTTAGTCAGGGCAGGGATTCTCAGTATAGGGTAAGGCTTTAGAAGGGAAATATGAAAAATTGGGTGTATTTTGGGGGACTGTGGAATCTGTAGTTTAAAGCTAACTGGCTTGCTCTGCTGATGTATCTGGAAGAGTCCCAGGAACTGGTGGTCCAGTTTCCAGGAGGGTCAACTAAGCTGGAGTTGCTTTGCAGTGAGCTGTGCCTTCTGGCCTACTGTGAACACTGGAGTTTCCTGTCATTGACGTCTCTTGTAAGCCTTCTTCACCTCTTCTCGGTGGTTCTCGAGCTCCTTCTGGATAAGATGGATCTGTTGGACCCAGTTGGTGCTGGCTGGGTTCTGGGAGGTTGCTGGTAGCACTGGGTAGAACTTGTAATTCACAAAGAAGGGGCTCCAACCTGGAAAGGCATGGTCAGCATTGTTATAAGTAAACTGCATACAACAGAAGTGTGGATCAGTTATCCTGGTGATAGTTCTTAGACCATCTCAAGTATTGTTCCTGTAATTGGTTCACCCTTTCAGTTTGTCCATCTGTTTGGAGGTAGTATGTGGTGGAGGTGGATAGATGGATGTCTTGTAACCAGAGCACTTTGCACCAAAAGTGAGGGGTTAAATGTGGGCCTCAGTCTGAAATGATGTTGTCTGAAATCTGTGAAGATGAACCACGGTTTGCACCAGCATTGGGCAGTAGTCTCAGCACAGGGCAGGTGATTGCAGGAGATAAAATGAGCCATTTTAATCAGATGGTCCATGACCGTTAAGATCATACTGTATGTCCATTGGATGCTGAGAGTTCCACAATGAAGTCAAGGGGGATGACCAAGATCTAGCTGGAGTCTCCAGGGGAACTCAGGTGCCAAGGGATCTAAGGTGCCAGGGGCATCTTGGTGCAGTATGTGAACAAGGCCCACCTTAACTGCATTTGGTTCAAAGTTCAGGCTTTGCAGAGGTACTCAAGGTTCTTATTGTTGGTAAGGACCTGCACCAAGTGCAAAGCTCCCCAAGGTGGTGATGCCATTCTTCAAAAGCAGTTTTGATGGCAAGTAGCATTTTGTCCACTATTTCTGGGGGTGAGTTTTTGAGAGTAGTATACACAAGGGTGCAGAATGACTGAGGACTGAATTTCTGCAAGAGTACTGTCCTGAGGGCCATTTTGGACACATCCAAGTAGATGATCACATATTGGTCCAGGATGTCCCTCAACACGCTTACAAAATGTTGAAATGTTGCAGGTGCATTGGTTAAACCAAACAGCATTACTAGGTATTCAAAATGCCCATATTGGGTACAAAAAGCCAGTCTTTCATTTGTCTCCAAGCCTTATGCACACTAGATTGTATGCCCCCTGAAGATCTAGTTTAGTGACGATCCTGGCACTCAACAGGTGGTCCAACAGTTCCAGGATGAGGGACAGGCGGTATTGGTTATGATTCAGTGCACAATAGTTTATACAGAGGCATACTGACATCTTGTTTTTCACACAAAGAGGACTGCTGGAGATGTGGGTGGCCAAATTAAGCCCTTCTGTGAGATTTTCCTGAATATACATGTGCAGTGCCTCAAGCTCTGGTTCAGATGTGTATATCCATCCATAGCATCTATTGAACAGTGGGGGTAGTGAATCCATGTTTTCCATTCAAACACATCCAGGTAATCTTGGTACTTATTGGGAAGGCCAGGATTCTGGTCTGGAGCCTCCCCCTTCTGGTTATCCCCCACCGTCTAGGGCTTTACTTCCTAGGGTCTTATCTGGGGCCCTGGGTGTGGATCACAGGGGGAGGGGTTGGTTGACTTGTTGGAGGCAAGCTTTCTGGAAATATTTTCAGGGGAAGCTAATGCTCCTCTACTGCAAAAAAATACATGAGTCTTGCTGCTCCAACCAAGGAATGCCAATAATTACTGGAAAAAATGGGGAGTGGATCATAGAATATCAGGGTTGGAAGGGACCTCAGGAGGTCATCTAGTCCAACCCCCTGCTCAAAGCAGGGCCAATCCCCAGACAGATTTTTGCCCCAGATCCCTAAATGGCCCCCTTAACGATTGAACTCACAACCCTGCGGTTAGCAGGTCAATGCTCAAACCACTGAGCTATCCCTCTCCCCCTCAAAGCATCAAAGCATATTATTTCCTGGTACCCTTCCACTACAGCTTCTAGGGGGATGGTATCTTGAGTCACCAGTCCCAACAATAGGAGCAACCCATCAATAGTCTCTACCAGGTCTAGCATGCGTTTTGGCCAGGAAGGGATCAGAAGGGTTTGAGCTGCCTTAGCGCCTATAAAGTTGGTAACGGCCCTGGAGTCTATCATCATCAGTTGCCTCCTTGAAGAGCTGCAATCTTAGTGGCAATAGGAAATGTGGGGAGGCCTTCTGGTTCCTGGGTTGGGTTCTATTTGGGGGTGGTTCCAGAACATAGAACTCTGGGGATGCCAAGGCTGTAGCCTCTTATTGGACCTCAGCTGGTTTGTGTCTAGACCTCTTTCAAGCTGGGCAGGAGGCAAGGGTGCATCCTAGCATTCTACAATAAAAACAGATTCAACTGCTGTCAGCATGTCAGCATTTGTTCTCCTTTGGGGTCAGATGTCGGCAATCCAGGTCCACCTGCATAGCTTCAGGACTTGTTCTATAGGCTTTGGTGTAATCGGTGGACATGGGGGTATTGGATTATCCCTTCTTTCCTCCTTCTGCTCATGGAGGCAAGAGTCAATGCACAGGGCAAGATCAATAAAGGGCTTTTCATTTTGGCCTACCTCATCTTTTACCTCCTCACTGAGTCCCCACCAGAACTGGTGTATTTGGCTACCTCATTCCATTCAACATCATCCACAAACTGTCAGAAATGAGTGGTGTAGGAAATGGCAAGCCCTTGCCCCAGGTGAAGCTTCTGGAGAGCAGCCTCTGCAGAGTGGATGCGATGTGGGTTGTCAAAGATCATCAAGAAGGCTTGCAGGAAGACTTCTGAGCCAGACAGCATTGGGCTGTTCTGCTCCAACAGGGGGAAACCCAGCTGAGTGCTTTGCCAGTGAGGAGGTTGACTACTAGTTCCACCTTTGTCTGGTCTGTCGGGTACTTTCTGTGGTGGAGCAGGAACAGCAGCTTGCAGGTACCCCCAGTGTCAGAACTTGGGGGACAGAGGGCTAGCATAGGGTCTATGTTTCGGCAGCAAGCTGCATCACCTGGGCCTTTGACCAGGCTAACTGCTTGGATAGGGTCTGTGCTTTGGTTGCAAATTGTATAGCTTGGGTCTGTAGCATGAGGTTGTCTGCCTGCCGAAGGATGACTGCAGGTCCCAGGCCCTCGGGGGCCCGGTGGTTGGAGGGCAGCCCACCTCTTCCATCTTCTATGGAGAGGTTGGATGTGGGGAGCCGAAGGGTCTGAGAAAACTCTCAAGACTGGGCTGTGGTTAGCCTCAGTGGGTAGTGCTCAGGTCAATTACCAAGTTGTATTCAGGAGACAAGTAGTGGAGTTGGGGTCAAGCCGAGTCAGGATGCCAGGAAGTCAGGGTCAGGCACCAAGTTGCAGACAGGAGGCAGTAGCAAAGTCGGGGTCAAACTGGGATCAGAAGCCGGAGTCTGGGGTTTTCAGCAAGGCACAATCTGGAGTGGAAGGAAGCAAGCAGTCTATGTTGTAGCTCAGACTGCTCCCTGTGATGACTTCCTGATTTATACACTGCCATGGGCCAATCAGTTGGGCTGTGGGGATCCACACTCAGGACCTCCTGGGCAGTACTTCTTCAGTGGCTAGCTTCACAGGTTCTCCCAGCAGAAACCCATTGTGACACATGGCCAGAGAGGGTTAAGCATCCTGCAGGCTAATTGATCCAGATTCAACCTTTAGGGACATATTCGCAGATAATTGTTTGTGGTTTTGTGTGTTTACATATATATTGTTAGAGGTTAACAATGTAATCAAACAGTCCCTAACTGTGCTGTATTCTGTTAATTCAGAGATCAAAAGGAAATCTTAACATTTAAATGAACTGTAAACATAGTGATATCACTGTATTAATCTCTCTTTAAAATGTATAGCAAATCACCTGTGAATGGTGGGAAACAGGCAATTGCCTTA
>NW_020675904.1:0-2386 GCF_002925995.2 Terrapene triunguis
TCTCCTTCCTTGGAGGTTTTTAAGGCCTGGCTTGACAAAGCCCTGGCTGGGATGATTTAGTTGGGAATTGGTCCTGCTTTGAGCAGGGGGTTGGACTAGATGTCCTCCTGAGGTCCCTTCCAACCCTGATAGTCTATGATTCTATGATTCAATCGTTTGTGCTATGACTTTAAAGTTCCCTTCTTCTGATTGCTTTTGTAATGTCCACTCCGGACATTTCTCATCGAGGGGTGGGGGGAGAGGTAATGGTTGTAAGGTAGGTGTGATCTCTCCCTCAGGAGACGTGCCTATATATCCATCCATCGGTCCATGTACTGGCATGCATACACATTCATTTATCAACCCATTCAGCCATTGGCATACATCAGGGGTTCTCAAACTGGGGGTCGGGACCCCTCAGGGGATCGTGAGGTTATTACAGGGGGGTCGTGAGCTGTCACCCTCCACCCCAAACCTCGCTTTGCCTCCAGCATTTATAATGGTGTTAAATATATAAAAAGGTGTTTTTAATGCATAAGGGGGGTCGCACTCAGAGGCTTGGTGTGTGAAAGGGGTTACCAGTCCGAAAGTCTGAGACCCCCTGGCATACATCCACCTCGGTTTATCTCAACATCATGCTGCATGCACTCATCTATTCCAAAACAACCCCCGGGCATGCAATTGAGAATAGCGACCTGACTTATCACCACAGTTGCAAAAACCAAGCACTTAACTATAAGGAACTGAATAGATAAGGGCACAACGTATCTAGCATTTCTCACACAAACACAGTGTTCAGATCCAGGACAGAGAAACACAAATTTCATTTTAACACGAGAGCCTTAACTCTGGATTGTTTATTTGTCTTAATATTTGGTATCTTGATCTTGGTATCTAAACATTTTCTTGTGTGAGAGACTGCTAAATGGGAAATCTGATCATCACCTGGGTGTAACCTTGTTATGGGTTGTGTTAAAACCTCATTGCAACTGATGTGTGAATCAATCCTCCATTTAAGACAGTTGTAAGAGACAGTTAAGCGATCACATCTAAAGCAAAACCTAATCTTGTCTGCCCAGACACTAGAACCACGGAGGAGGGTTCAACAGGGTAGGGTGACAGGTGGGCGTGGGTTGGAAGAGAACACACAGAAACTGACGACAAGGAGAGACAGACAGAAAAAGGAACAGCTGGAAGTAGAATGCCTGGTGCTGGAGGAAACCTGTGGGCCGGGGTGCAAGCAGGAAATATTGTTCTGGGTGTGGTGAGCAAAAGAAGCTCTGTCCTGCTGTTTGGTTCCTTCTGTGATCAGAGACACAGGACTTTGTACATTCTTTGTAAATAAATAAAACGGCACCGAAGAAATATCTGACGACCCCCAAGTGCTAACACCACCACCCCAGGAACACCCACAGGGCCCTAAACTTTGATGAGCCACATGGGTCAAAAAGGGGCCACACTATCTTTAACCATTATCTTGAAAATTCCTTAGAGCTGCTATTTCTTGAGAAGTGCGGGGTATGTACGGGTTGCCAGGGAGAGCGGCTAAAGCTAACACTACCTACAAACACGCTGTTGTGGTTTGCTGTGGTAGCGCCACAGAGCCCCAGTCACAGGCCCAGGCCTCATTGACCCAGCTGCTGCACAAACAGAACAAAAACATGGTCCCAGCCCCAAAGAGCTTCCAGCCCAAGTACAGGAAGTTGCGTTCATCCTTTGCTCTTGGGGTCAGCAGCAGTGTCTCGGAAATGCAGCCTCATTGGCTCCCCCCTGGCTCTGATGCCGTCTGGGGTTACGCAACAGGGCCCGTTGTTGAAATAAGATGCTCTGTTCCGTCATCCAGATCAGAGTTGGAGAGACAGCTCATGGAATGGTCGAACCTCGTCGCGGGACGGGGCCATGGAAATGAACGACATATATGTGAATGAGGTTGTGGAGAGGTCGCCAGGCAGGAGGATGAAAAGAACCAGTCCCCAGCCAGCAGGGCATGGAGGTAAAAGCCAAGAGCAGTCGCCAGCTCAGACCCACGCGGCATCCAAGCAGCGGGTTCCAATAGTGCGGAGCCTGTCCTGACAGCACCCCATCCTCAATAACAGCTCACGTGGAAGAGGAGCCAGCTGTCCTCAGACCACCAGCGAGCTCTCCACGGGCCACAGCATGGGAACCTCTGGCTTAGGCAGCTCCGTAGAGCAGAACTGCAGCCAAATTGGGATCACTAGAAGGATTTGGGGTGGCTGATTTGAGCCAGGATTTAATTTCAACCCCAGCTCGCCTGCCCCAGAGAGGGCTGATCATAGCGCAGTCAGGAAACGCCGTACTATAGTACCCAGCCCCACAGCTGAGCAGATTGGAGCCAGTGTTAGCAGGGAAGTACAGAGGCCACAGCGGGCAGCGGTTTCTGCCAGTG
>NW_020675905.1:0-5487 GCF_002925995.2 Terrapene triunguis
GGAGTGAGCCATATGGCTGATACCACATTGACCCCACTGGCAGGAGGTCATCAGAAGTGACCTGACCCAAGCCCAAGAGAGTATGGAGTTTTCAAGTCTGACCCGACCCAACCCAAAGCAGACATTTATAGTCAAGTCCTCTTGGGTTTGGGTTAGGTTGCAGGGCTCTAGAACAGGATAATTGGTACTTAATTGCTAAAGATTGAAACTCACCCTTCAGTAGATAGTCTGCAGAAGAAATATGCACCACACAAGTCCCATGTAAACCATGTTTTGATGACTTAAATGGTACATAGGCCTGTGTGAGTGCTCTGCATAAGAGTGAATTTCACCCTAAAGCAAACAGTCTTGAATGTAAGTAAGTCCTCAATGGAAGGAAACAAATTATAAAGGACACACTTGACTTGATAAAATTGCTCAAGTTCTCTGTTTGCAGATCAACAAGTCTTGCTGCATAAATCCACTGAAGAGAGTTGTCAGAATAGTTGCTCCTAGCAAGTACCTAGTGATAGCCAACACCTCACCTGTGAACAAAGTATTCAAAAACCCTTCAGTCTAAGTAGCAGAGCTAACACTCCTGAAATCACTTGTGTCTGATGTTGTATCATCGGAATTGAGCAGGTCAACTAATTGGAGGATAATGGGGATGAAAAGAAGAGTATGAATAAAAAGAGAACAAGAAGCAGTAGAAAATATGTTTCCAAGGCTTTGTTTCTTTCTGATGGTTCTCCTCCTAGCTTACTTAAGGCAAAAAAGGGGAAGCATGTGCTGCAGATGCATCATAAAAGGCACACAAAGAACTGGGATTGTTTGGAACATATTTGTCTCCTTTTATGTCTGCCAGCTGGCCAGTCACTAATGCTTCTTTTGTGGGGAGCTCTGTGAAGAGAGAAAACAACGCTGCTCCTCTGGTAACTTCATTCCCCTTGTTGCAACCTTAGCCCAGACTCAGCTTTTTAAGGGCAAAGCGAGAAAGGCAGATATATAATTTAGGAAGCTTGCAAGTTTGGGAAGCTTTTCAAGTCAATGTTTAAAGGAATTGTGACCTTCATTCTCTAACAAGCCAGGTTCTTTGTTCCAGAAAATCGACTGTGCTTCTTCATAGCACAGTTGGGCCATAATGGAGAGACACCAGCTGACAATGTGGCCAATTGTGTTTGTCTTTTCTTTCTTAGTCTTGTGCTTTAATGGCTAATTAGTATAGCCTGTTCTATTGTTCCCTTTTACCATTCAAGCTATTGAAGTGGGTGTATTGTTTGTATTCACATGGAAAAGATGTAATAAGCAAGGTCAAAGCTGTACAGTAAGGTAATTAATAAAGATAGTCCAGTAGTTTGGGTACTTACCTTTGATTTGGGAGACCCAGTTAAATCTTGTGCTGCCTCAGGCTTCCTACGAGACCTTGGGCAAGTTACTTAGTCTCTGTATGCCTCAGCTCCCCATCTGTAAATTGGGGATTATATCACTGCCCTACCTGACAAAGGTGTTGGGAGGATAAATAAATTTCACAATTGTGAGGCACTTAGAGTATGTCTACACTACATTGTAAACCGAGTTCTGTGGGAACCGGGCTTGTGGACTTGGTGATTCCAAGCCCACACTTCCGTGTGCACACTGCGCTGTCAACTGGGTTTACAGTTGCTGGACTCGGGTCTCAGAGATGTGCTAGCATGTCGATACTGCACTACACAAACCTTCTGACTCATGTCCACACTGCAAAATGACAGGGCTTGGATCTGAATCCAAGCAGGACTTGGGCTCTGACCCACCTCCCCTAGCAAGGCCCTAGGACCTGAGTCCTGAGTGCATGCTGCCCCAAGTCAGACTGATTTGTGTGTGAATGGAAGAGGTGGTTGGGCTCAAACCTGAGTGAGAGCCAGGCTTAGTGTGCAGTGTAGACATACTCTTAGATTAGTGGTGTGCAAACATTTCCAGTTGCGCCTCCCTTACCACTAATTAAATCTGTCCATCCCCCTCTTCATCACTGCACAGCCAAGGCTTCCTCAGCAGCGGAGCTAGGGTTGAAGGTAGAGCAGGGGGAAAAACTGGGGATGTGGGAGGATCTGGGGCTAGAGGCAGAGAAGGGTTGGGGGTGGAGTGGGACTGCGGGCAGATCTGGCCTGGAGGCGGAGCTGGGCCTGGAGGCAGATCAGTAGTGGGGGCTGAACGGGGTTGAGGGCGAAGCTGGGCTGTGGGTGGACCAGGGCTGGAGGTGTGGTGCTCCCTGCCCGTCACCTGTGGGGGCTGGCCCGGGGCTCCCTCGAACCTTCCTCCGTGCCCCCTAAGGGGGCATGCCACATAGTTTGGGGGCTACTGCGTTAGATGTTGTAGTGATGGGGACCACAGGAACAATAAGGTAGTGGAGGTGCTGTTCTTCTCTCTGAGGTAATACTGAATCAATACCTTTGTATAGTGTCCGGGGTCACTTGTTAGGTGCCAATGTGCAGATAAGACATAAAACCAAAGTCCTGACCATTGTGGTCATTAGGGAAAAAAATCACATGGCATTTTCACAGGAGTAGGTCTGTTAGCCTCGTTGTCCTGACCAAATTTTAATTGGGATAATTAAATGTTGTTTCCCTTGCAGTTGCAAATGGATAAGTTATTCTTCACTTCCTGTCCGAAACTGTCATGTACAGTACACTGCATTGTGCAATGCCTTGTGCATCAGAGGTGGCAGCATCACAATCTAGTGGCTAGAATGTGAGCAATGGAGAGTGACTGGGGCCGGGACTTGGAACTGCATTGGACAGTGCAACTGAGCCAGCATGGGGTTATCGTAATTTGCCGCTGGCATTAGTCAGTAGCAAATTCCTACTCCCTATAGCAAGGGAGGAGCAGGGAGAAAGGGATGTCTCTGAGTCACTGCGTCTCCTGGGGCCACTGGCGTATCCTACCCATTTGCTCAGAAAAGTGCCTAGATGTCCATTAGGGTCCTCTTGAATCATTTGAGATTATAGATGCTATATAAATATAACACATTGTTACCCCAAATTCCTGTGCACCATAGAATATGTGATGTTGGTTGGTTTTAAAAATTCTTCAGAGTCCCTTTAAAAATATGCTTACCTTAGTTGTTTTGAAAAAGAACGCAACCAATGGCTAGGTTTTTTTAAAATCTCTCTCAGGAAGTACAGCAGCTGCCGATAGAGTGGTATCATTCCTTGAACACAGCACTGGGATCCACAGATTCTAGAGCTGTAATCCTAGCTCCATGGTTGACTTGTTGGGTGGCGTTGGCCTATTTGCTTGAGGACCAACTCAGTGGGGCACTTAAGCATGGGCCTAACTTTAAGCACAAGAAAAGGCCCACTAAGCTCAAAGGGGACTGATCATATACTTACAGTTGTATAAGTGCTTACACACCTTGCTGAATTAGGGCCTTTGGAGTCAATTCTGAGCATCCTCCACACCCATGGTTCAATTCACAAATTATTTGTTCTGCTTCAGTGACCATCCATGAGAGCTGAGGGCACTCTGCACTCTGTTAGGCCAGGCCCTTACAGACAAATTTGCAGACTTATGGGCGCCATAGTTAGGAACCTAAATAAATAGATTTCAAACCATATTTAGGGAATCTAAATTTGAAAGTTTTGGCCATATCTTCCATCTCAATTTCCCTGTTTGTTGAATGGGGATAATACTTACCTACCTCAAAGAAGCTTGCTGTAAGCCTCAGGGAAGTGCAAGGAGTTGACCTTTATGTAAGTTCTGAGGAGAGACCATATTAGGCCCCAATCCTGCACCTACTTAACTTTATTCATATGAGTAGTCCCTTGATGCACATGCCTAAGTGTTTGCAAGATAGAGGTCTGAGTTATGAGATTGTGAAGTGCTTTGAAGACAAAAAGTACAAGTACAAAGTAGAGTTGTTTGTATACCGGGGGAAATATCTGGTAAATATTTTATTCAACAAATATTAGATGCCCATTTAATTCTTTTATAGCATTAGTGCTTAGCATTGTTTTTAAAGTCTAGGTTGGAGATCACCAAAATCAATACGCCACCTAAAAAGCCCTTCTATGGGCAAAGTTGTGGTTTTTTTTTAAAGAAATATGATGTTTTTATAAGCATCTGTTCCTGTCAAGGCTCCTGTTTTAAACCACATGACCCATGGCTTTGAATTCCTCGGTGCAAAAACACCACTGTCCCCCTCATGAGTCAATATTAATTAACAGTAAGTTATTCTCTTTATTATCTGCTTGGCAATAGGTCCCCAAGGGCTCGTAGTCTGAACTCAGTGTGGAAGTTGTTTCCCTTGGAAAGTAGCCGCACATTGAAACCTGTTGGCAATATTTCTGCAAATGGAATACTGTGTTCATTCCCCCAAACTACTTCCTGCTGATGGCTTTATTTTGGCAGTGAGCCATCACACATATCAAAGGTAATCAATAGGCTGAATCAATATTTATAATGTAATTTCTGAGATGAATCTATACGTGATAGAGAAAAACCTTTAAGCAGAGAACATGGGATGAAGATGTCTCCAGACTACAGGAGTCTTAAATCTGCTTTCATATAATATGTAAATATGTGTGCAATTATAAAACAACAGAGCTGGAGGCATTCGCAGTCCAACTTTGAGAGAGTTGGACACTAAATATCCAGAGAAAATGAAATGTTTTGGTTGCAGGAGAACTTTCCACCTCCTGCTGCATATATGTGAGTGAGTGTCTGAGGTCCTGTGTGTAAGCGGTGCCGTTGGTAGGAACACACAAAATGAACAAAGCAATGTGTTCAAACACAGGTTGAAAGCCATCTTTTTTTCCGATCCAGCATTGCTCACTGTGATGTTTGAATGTTATTGCCAAGCAAAACAGCCTGTCAGACTTTCCCCCAAACTACTTCTGCATCCTCCTAGGAAATTTTGTTGCTAACCACAGCCAAGAACTTACCATCCTGTTTAGCTGCTGAGAATGTGGAGTGCCCATACTGTATGATTGCCCTGTCGTTGTAGCTCTGTTGGTCCCAGGATATTAGAGAGACACGGTGGGTGAGGTAATATCTTTGTGTAGCTCGAAAGCTGGTCTCTCTCACCAACAGATATTGGTCCAGTAAAAGATATTACCGCACCCATCCAGTCTCTCTCATATTACATGAAGTAGACCTAGTGGAGTGGCTGGCTGGAGATTTTGTTGACAGGTGGGGGGGGGAAATGACGCAAGCTGAATTTCAAGGCTCGGGTAGGATCTAAACTGAAGAGCAGCAAGGAGGGTTTGCTTTTGAAATGGGCACTTAGAAAGTTTGCCAAGCCTTGTGATGTACATTTAATAAGCTGGGCAGACAATGAATTAGTTGAACTACTCACATGCTGCCAGATATCTCTATTTGTAGATGGCTACCAAAATGATTGCCAGGTCATTTAGCACGTCTAATGTAAGTGTAGTCTTTGGCTTTCTCATTTCAAATAAATGAGCAGTTACCCATTGATGTGCTGATTGCAAGCATCTGCCAGCTCTGCGCTCGCTAGCCATATGGCACCCTCCT
>NW_020675906.1:0-2301 GCF_002925995.2 Terrapene triunguis
CCCCCAAACCCAAGTGTTATAGATGGTTTCTTTGTGAGTTTGTTTCTCTTTCCTGCTGAATTGCCAGTAGCCATTGAAAGTTTAACCTGGATTACAAGCCAAATACAACCAATTGTATATTGAAGAATAAAGTGCCTCCTTGTATATGCTTAGCAAAAAGCGTAGTTAGTCAAGGAAAGAGATTTCAAAGGTACAGAGAGGTCTAAGCAGAAATCCAAATGTTTTACAATCCAGCACATATTTTTTTACACAGCTCTATCTCCGGTTTGTTTAAAAACAAGTATAAATTACAATATTAGTTGCAACATTGTAACATTTTTCACTGAGGCTGTACATTTCTAGACATTGGGAACGCAGCAATTCACTTGGAGCCTGATCCAATGCCCATTAAAGTCAGTGGGAGTCTTTGAGATCAAAGATCAGGTCTTTGAGCAGAAATTAAGCTCTAGTGATTTCAGTCTGAGTTTTCAGCAGGATAGTATTTGGTCCATGGATCCTAGCTTAGGTCATGGGCATACATGCCCAGTGACTAAAGGGCTAATTATCTCACGAACACTTAGCTAACACTCATTTGTTCAGGAGACCTAAATTCCCCTGCAGTTTCACTTGTGGAATTTATTTGTCACTTCCAAGCCTAAAGATTGAAATAGAGTGTTGCTGGCCTAAGATGGCTGCAAGCAGGGCCGTAGCAACAAAGAACGTGGCCCCCTCCGAACATATGTCCGGGCGGGGCCCCTTACAATGCAGAAACTGGAATGCGGTATTTATTTTGCCACTTTTAGGGGCCCCCTTCCTTGCGGGGCTCCCTCTGGTCGGAGGGTACGGAGGGCGCTCGCTACGCCTTTGGCTGCAAGACATGACTGTATTTCAATGATGGGTTACTTTGTGAGCTCTGGGTAAAGTGCTTTGGGCTCTCATAGTTGCTCTAGAAATAAAAGGCTTTGGAGTAATTACATTGCAGGTGATTTCCCAGGACCTTTTCCGCTTATTTTAAAGATTAGAACTCTTCCCTCCCAAGAGCCCTTTGCAGCCCTTAGCATCCCTCTCCCCAGCCTTCTTTCTCTTTTCCGCTGCGCCCCCATCTTCCAACCATCTCTGTCAATGTGGCTTCTTTAATCATGCAGAGGAGTTGCTACTGAACAACACCTGCTCCTCCCCAGGGACTGAGTTCGCTGCCTGCATGGGATTCTTGGGAAGTGAGACAAGTAGATGGAAATGCAATCCAAGTCTCCACATGGCAGTGAAGAAGCTGCCACTGGGCTGTCCAAAATGCTCTTGTCATATTCACTAACAATATATGAACTCCCTTACCGGAGTTTGGTGTGATACACTGTCTGTCTCACAACAGCCCCATAATGCATGTGTTTCAGAAAATACAGTACTCCTTGGAAAGGCCTCAGTGTCATGCTTGTTTGACCTCCTTATTCCAGCTTGTCATCTCCAGAAGAATCCACAGTTGAAAACATACTTCTCATCTGGTGAGCAAAGAAGCTGCCAGCAAGCACTGCAGGGCCTGATGCCCCTGATGCCAACCCATAGAAACAGCCCAGAGCTATGTCAGGAGCTTCCATGGGGCAGGAACTGAAGCCGCTCGCAACAACCTTTCAATACGAGGCGACTTCCGTCGCTAGCACCATGCCAGACGTATTCAGCTCCATCCCCACCCCGATGGACTACAAGGGTCAAAAACTAGCAGAATAGATTTTTCAAGGGATCATTCTTGTTTCTGCGGTAATTGGTTTTATCTATGGCTATATCGCTGAACAGTTTGGTTGGACTGTCTATATAGTTATGGCTGGGTTTGCTTTATCTAACACTCCCTCCATGGCCTATGTACCGCCACAATCCTCTGAAATGGCTACCTGTCCAAGAGTCAGGAACAGAAGATAAGAAGCCAGCAGAGAGAAAACTGAAAAGGCATACTAAAAGTTGAAGAATATGAACCCTCATCATGTAACATTGGAGAATTTTGCTTCATTAAAGGTTTCTATGATAAAAAAAAATACTTTCAGTATCTAGAGCATCATCTGATCTATTCTGTGAGGTGAGGAAGAGTGATGATGTGATCAGCTGTAGCACCCGGTCAGTGGAGAAGAGAAATATCTCTGTTCTCCTTATACATTGCTTCTCTCTTACTGTTTGTCTTGTCTATTTAGATTACAAGCTCTTCAAGAAGCAACAGAGGGTCCTGTGGCACCTTTAAGACTAACAGAAGTATTGGGAGCATAAGCTTTCGTGGGTAAGAACCTCACTTCTTGCATCTGAAGAAGTGAGGTTCTTACCCACGAAAGCTTATGCTCC